>NW_027125995.1:42500-50565 GCF_037325665.1 Littorina saxatilis | reverse complement strand
GTGCATGAGTTTGTGTGTATGTTTGTGTGTGTATGAGTGTGTATATGTGTTTGTTTGTAAAGGTGTGTGTGTCCGACTGTCTATGTGCGTATTTGCTTGTTTGTTTGCTCAACGCCCAGCCGACCACGAAGAGCCATATCAGGGCGGTGCTGCTTTGACATATAACGTGCGCCACACACAAGACAGAAGTCGCAGCACAGGCTTCATGTCTCACCCAGTCACATTATTCTGACACCGGACCAACCAGTCCTAGCACTAACCCCATAATGCCAGACGCCAGGCGGAGCAGCCACTAGATTGCCAATTTTAAAGTCTTAGGTATGATCCGGCCGGGGTTCGAACCCACGACCTCCCGATCACGGGGCGGACGCCTTACCACTAGGCCAACCGTGCCGGTCTATGTGCGTATAAGTGTGTGTTATGTGTGTATGAGATTTGTGTCAGTCAATGTGTGTGTGTGTGTGTGTGTGTGTGTGTGTGTGTGTGTGTGTGTGTGTGTGTGTGTGTGTGTGTGTGTGTGCGTGCGTATGTACAGTGTGTGTGTGGGTGTTTGTTTGTTTGTTTGCTTAACGCCCAGCCGACCACGAAGGGCCATATCAGGGCGGTGCTGCTTTGACATATGACGTGCGCCACACACAAGACAGAAGTCGCAGCACAGGCTTCATGTCTCACCCAGTCACATTATTCTGACACCGGACCAACCGGAGTGTGTGTGTGTGAATGTGTGTGTGAATGAGTTTGTGTGTATGTTTGTGTGTGTATGAGTGTGTATATGTGTTTGTTTGTAAAGGTGTGTGTGTCCGTCTGTCTATGTGCGTATTTGTTTGTTTGTTTCCATAATTATCAGGGCGGTGCTGCTTTGAGATATAACATGCGCCACACAAAAGGCAGAAGTCGCAGCACAGGCTTCATGTCTCACCCAGTCACATTATTCTGACACCGGACCAACCAGTCCTAGCATGCACTAACCCCATAATGCCAGCCGCCAGGCGGAGCACCCACTAGATTGCCAATTTTAAAGTCAAACAAGAAATTCCTCCGAGGTAGGAAAACCACCCCCGTCCTTACCATTCTCACTGCCACCAACTGAGAAGGTTATTTCCCTTTGACCATTAATATGTCCCTCTATAAGTCCTTGTAGAATCTTAATCCACCAATAACTCCCTAACCGTGTGTTTGACTGGTCCCAATTTTTGCAAGGACCGTCTCAGGAATGTATAGAACCTGTTCACCAAGTTTGGTGACGATCGGTCCGTTCATTCTTGAGATCTATGTGCGAACACAAACACACAAACAAACAAACACATCGACCGAATCCTATACACACCCCTATACCGGGGGTGTAACAAACAAACCCGGCCTGGGTTCTAACCCACGACCTCCCGATCACGGGGCGGACGCCTTACCACTAGGCCAACCGTGTATGTGCGTATGTGTGTGTGTATTGTGTGTATCAGATTTGTGTGAGTCAATGTGTGTGTGTGTGTTTGTGTGGGTGTGTGTCTGTTTGCATAAGAGATAAAGAGAGAGAGAAAGAGAGAGAGAGAGAGTGGGTGGGTTGGTTTGTGTTTGTGCGTGTGTGTGTGTATGTGTGTTTGTTTGTAAAGGTGTGTATGTCCGTCTGTCTATATGTGCGTATGGGGGTGTGTTTTGTGTGTACAGTGAAGTGTGTGTGAGAGAGTGAGTGAGTGCGTGTGAGTGAGTGTGTATGTGTGTACGTGTGTAACTTGGGTGTGTGTGTGTGTGTTCGTGTGTGTGTGTGTGTTTGAGAGAGAGAGAGAGAGAGAGAGAGAGAGAGAGAGAGAGAGAGAGAGAGAGAGGTTTGTCTTTCGCTGGGGTATGCAGTGCCTTGGCGTTGCACATCTACTTAATTAACATTTTTGTGAGTTTATCCCAGCGAAGCTGGAGGTATCCCGTGAACGCTATACTGTAATCGATTTGAGAAATGTGCACACCGAATAATACATGATAAAGAAGGATTCGTTGTGCCCGGCTACGTGCTACAGTTGGAGATGGAAGTTCACCAAAAATGGGGACCATACTAACAAAAATACGGTGGGTAAAATAGGCGCCCCCATTTTTTCAGCAAACGCCACCCCAGGCCGCTTTGGACGGGTAGAAATTCCGTAGTTTCCAAGTCTATGGATAAAGCTCGCGTAAGAAGAATACGTCACGGTCGAAAGTCTTTGACGTCAATTAGTGCATCATGACGTCATGCCTCCCTGTAGTCTTTCTCTCTCGCGCAGTGTGTGTGTTTGTGTTCATTTTGTGCACATGTGTTAGTGTTACTGTTTGTGTGTGTGTGTGTGTGTGTGTGTGTGTGTGTGTGTGTGTGCGCACGCGTGCATGAGTCTGTACTCGTATGTGTGTGGTGTGTGTGTGTGTGTGTGTGTGTGTGTGTGTGTGTGCGTGCGCACGTGTGCATGAGTCTGTACTCGTGTGTGTGTAAGTGTGTGTGTGGGCATAAGTGTATGTGTGTGCGTGTATGTGTGTTTGTTTGTAAAGGTGTGCATGTCCGTCTGTCCGTATGTGCGTATGGGTGTGTGTTTTGTGTGTATGAAGTTTTTTGTCAGAGAGTGAGTGAGTGCGTGTGAGTGAGTGTGTGTGTGTGTGTGACTTGGTGTGTGTGTGTGTGTGTGTGTTTGAGAGAGAGAGAGAGTGTGTGTGTGTGTGTGTAGGTGTGAATGTGTGTGTGTGTGTGTGCATGAGTTTGTGTGTATGTTTGTGTGTGTGTATGAGTGTATATGTGTTTGTTTGTAAAGGTGTGTGTGTGTGCGTATTTGTTTGTTTGTTTGCTCAACGCCCAGCCGACCACGAAGGGCCATATCAGGGCGGTGCTGCTTTGACATATAACGTGCGCCACACACAAGACAGAAGTCGCAGCACAGGCTTCATGTCTCACCCAGTCACATTATTCTGACACCGGACCAACCAGTCCTAGCACTAACCCCATAATGCCAGACGCCAGGCGGAGCAGCCACTAGATTGCCAATTTTAAAGTCTTAGGTATGACCCGGCCGGGGTTCGAACCCACGACCTCCCGATCACGGGGCGGACGCCTTACCACTAGGCCAACCGTGCCGGTCTATGTGCGTATAAGTGTGTGTTATGTGTGTATGAGATTTGTGTCAGTCAATGTGTGTGTGTGTGTGTGTGTGTGTGTGTGTGCGTGTGCGTGCGTATGTACAGTGTGTGTGTGTGTGTGTGGGGGGTGTTTGTTTGTTTGTTTGCTTAACGCCCAGCCGACCACGAAGGGCCATATCAGGGCGGTGCTGCTTTGACATATAACGTGCGCCACACACAAGACAGAAGTCGCAGCACAGGCTTCATGTCTCACCCAGTCACATTATTCTGACACCGGACCAACCGGAGTGTGTGTGTGTGTGTGAATGTGTGTGTGCATGAGTTTGTGTGTATGTTTGTGTGTGTATGAGTGTGTATATGTGTTTGTTTGTAAAGGTGTGTGTGTCCGTCTGTCTATGTGCGTATTTGTTTGTTTGTTTCCATACTTATCAGGGCGGTGCTGCTTTGATATATAATGTGCGCCACACAAAAGGCAGAAGTCGCAGCACAGGCTTCATGTCTCACCCAGTCACATTATTCTGACACCGGACCAACCAGTCCTAGCATGCACTAACCCCATAATGCCAGCCGCCAGGCGGAGCACCCACTAGATTGCCAATTTTAAAGTCTTAGGTATGACCCGGCCTGGGTTCTAACCCACGACCTCCCGATCACAGGGCGGACGCCTTACCTCTAGGCCAACCGTGTATGTGCGTATGAGTGTGTGTATTGTGTGTATGAGATTTGTGTGAGTCAATGTGTGTGTGTGTGTGTGTGTCTGTGGGTGTGTGCGTGCGTACATGCGTGCGTATGTACATGTGTGTGTGTGTGTGTGTGTGTGTGTGTGTGTGTGTGTGTGTGTGTGTGTGTTTGTGTGGGTGTGTGTCTGTATAAGAGATAAAGAGAGAGAGAGAGAGAGAGAGAGAGAGAGAGAGAGAGAGAGAGAGAGAGAGAGAGAGAGAGAGGTTTGTCTTTCGCTGGGGTATGCAGTGCCTTGGCGTTGCACATCTACTTAATTTAAAATTATCACTGAGTCACAAAATAATAAAGCAAGAAAGAATACAGTGTTAGTGAAACTGTTGTAAATGGCAAAATGCTGTTGCCTTGAATACACATTTGAATGCTAGTAATGTTGTAATATATGACCCATTGTCACACTTAAACGAAGCTCTGGCTGACTTTGTTGAGGATGTGGCCAGGTTTCCTGGGAGGGCAGTAGTCAATGTAAAAGACTATTTCTTTGAAAAAACATATACCATCTAAAGAATGGAACGGTAGAGTTGATCCGACAACATTTGTGTTGGCCATTGTACCAATCATGAAGTACACGATTTTTTGCAGTCACAGTCTTTTCCCCAGTAAATTTTCGAGTCAGGCGCATACGCACGGCGCAACGCCTGCCGACATTAACGCATACGCACGGCGCAACGCCTGCCCACATTAACCATACGCACGGCGCAACGCCTGCCCACTTACACGCACAAAGACAATCTTATAGGGCACTATATCAAAACACGTTGCTGTATATGGGTACGACGCACAAAGACAATCTTATAGGGCACTATATCAAAACACGTTGCTGTATATGGGTACGACGCACAAAGACAATCTTATAGGGCACTATATCAAAACACGTTGCTGTATATGGGTACGAGTGACGACCCCAAATCCATTCTCCCATTGTTGACAAGATAACACGCGATAAATACTCGGTGTGTCAACTGATTCCGTTCATACACCGGATGTTTCCGTTCATCCGCATGGTTCACATTGGTCCAATATCACACGCATTTGTACTTTTTGCTATTTGAAGACGATTGGAATACACAGAACTTGTAGTGGGGGCCTATTTCACTCTGATCTAGCGAATGTGTATGAACGGAAACGCTTTTCGTACGAACGGAAACATGCACTTTTGTACAAACAGAAACATGGTAAGCCGTCATACAGCTCGTCAGTGTTTCGCTTTCTCTCACCCCTCCCCCTCCTACACACACACCTAACCTTCTCCACACATCTCTCTCTCTCTCTGTCTCTCTCTCTCTCTGTCTCTCTCTCTGTCTCTCTGTCTCTCTCTCTCTCTCTCTCTCTCTCTCTCTCTCTCTCTCTCTCTCTCTCTCTCTCTCTCTCTCTCTCTCTCTCTCTCTCTCTCTCTCTCTTAACAAATAATACACAATGACACATACAACCAAAATCTCACCATATGAAAACGAGTGTCTACCGGACGAAAAAGTTTTTAAAAAAAACACAAAAAACCTGAAAAAATCCAGTCATTCACCGTTTTGCTCGTGCATATCAAACCATGCGAGGGACTGACCTAAATCATTCACTGTCAGACCCTCCAAGTTGCAAAACAGCTTGGGGGACAAGCAAAGCACAAGACACCGGTTTGAAGACTTACAAATCACCAGTGTCTTTACCCCCTATAAATGTTCAAGAAAAGGTTCTATAAAGACAACCAAACATGTGTCTGCTTTGTTACGTTATATCTTGCTGAACAAGAAAAACAAGTGGCGTAAGGCGAAAATACTACATTTAGTCAAGCTGTGGAACTCACAGAATGAAACTAAACGCACTGCATTTTCTAACATTGACCGTAGTCCGCCGCTCGTGCAAAACGCAGTGAAACTGACAAGCCTGTTAAGTGCGGTAGTGGTTTCGCTGTGCTGCATAGCACGCTTTACTGCACCTCTCTTCGTTTGAACTTTCTGAGCGTGTTTTTAATCCAAACATATCATATCTATATGTGTTTGGAACCAGGAACCAAGGAATAAGATGAAATTGTTTTTAAATCGATTGGAAATTTAATTTTGATCATAATTTTTATATTTTTAATTTTTTAGAGCTTGTTTTTAATCCGAATACAACAAATGTATATGTTTTTGGAATCAGAAAATGATGAAGAATAAGATGAACGTAGTTTTGGATCGTTTTATAAAAAAATAATTTTAATTACAATTTTCCGATTTTTAATGACCAAAGTCATTAATTAATTTGTAAGCCTCCAAGCTGAAATGCAATACCAAAGTCCGGCCTTTGTCAAAGATTGCTTGGCCAAAATTTCAATCAATTTGATTGGAAAATGAGGGTGTGACAGTGCCGCCTCAACTTTTACAAAAAACAGATATGACGTCATTAAAGACATTTATAAAAAAACATGAAAAAAAGGTCTGGGGATTTCATACCCAGGAACTCTCATGTAAAATTTCATAAAGATCGGTCCAGTAGTTTACTCTGAATCGCTCTACACACACACACACACACACACACACACACACACACACACACACACACACACACGCACCCACACACACTAACACACACACACACACACACACACACACACACACACACACACACACGCACACACACATACACACATACACCACGACCCTCGTCTCGATTCCCCCTCTATGTTAAAACATTTAGTCAAAACTTGACTGAATGTAAAAACACGTTTTGAGAAAAACGTGTACTTTTGTTCTGATCTATATATTTAAAGCAAAGACATTCTCGATTAAAGTTTTACTGGAAGTAAGCGTCTGCATGCATTCTGCATTTTTTGCTCTAGTTTCTCTCATAAATTTGGTTCAATGAAAAAACTATGAGCAAATTAGTAGACTTACTGTGTTCTGCCTAGGTTTTCTTGAGACTCTGGTTTGTTAAAAACATCGGCAGATCACAGCAAAGCGGACTTGCTGTGTTCTGTATACTTTTCCGTGCAACAGATTCAAGTCAAAAATGCCTCAGTGTCCACATCAAAATAGGCCAAATGAATCAAATATTTGGCCTTATCCCATGTAAAAGTCTAGCCCTATATGAGAGCCGAATCGGTTACAGGTGAAAGATTGAGCCTTTAAGAATATCTTCCTTCCTGTGTCAACCATCTTGTATATCGCATTCAGGAAAGGAGCATCTTTCCCCCGGGATTCAACCCCAACATCCCCAGCTTGTCTTTATTGACATGATTCGTTATTCGTAACTATATAGACCAGGGATATTAGATCAGCAAAATGCTGCGTTCTGTAATGAGTGGAATGTCTTTATTGACATGATTCGTTATTCGTAACTATATAGACCAGGGATATTAGATCAGCAAAATGCTGCGTTCTGTAATGAGTGGAATGCCTTTCTTGACATGATTCGTTATTTGTAACTATATAGACCAGGGATATTAGATCAGCAAAATGCTGCGTTCTGTAATGAGTGGAATGTCTTTATTGACATGATTCGTTATTCGTAACTATATAGACCAGGGATATTAGATCAGCAAAATGCTGCGTTCTGTAATGAGTGGAATGCCTTTCTTGACATGATTCGTAACACAATGTCATAGCTATAATAAACCAGGGATATTAATTCAGAAACATACTGCGTTCTGCATCGGAAGTAGCAAGACTCGATTGTTGGTGAGTGTCAAAGTGCAATGATGCTGTTTATCCCAGGATAAAAACATGGTGGATGAAAAGGGATGTACCAGATGATTTTCACGGGGAAGAGAGTATCTTTAATCAGTGCCACACGATGTCTGCACCCAGATCCTGGGAGAATGTGCACGAGAGTATTACCAACTCAGTGGGTGCCAGCTGCGTGCTCGGATTGGTTGAAATCCCGTCTGCAAACCCCAATTCAACCAATCAGACACGGGGGCTGACTCGTGCACACCAGTGTTTCTCGAAGTAATGTACATCCGGGTACCGATCGACTCATACTGAGTTGTCAGGGTGAAGGTCCATGGCTGTCAAAACAGTGTCGGGGCCATGAAGACAATAGGCATATCACAAGTGTCGGGGCCATGAAGCACTCTACTATATCACAAGTGTCGGGGCCATGCAGCACTCTACTATATCACAAGTGTCGAGCAAACATGACTGTTTCGAAGAGTTCGCAGAGTAGACACAAGTCCTATAAATCTAAATTCAAAAGCCATTAATGTCTTTGGGAATGTGTTTTGTTCCTCCTTGTCCTCTTCCTGCCCTCTCCCTTGTTTCTCCCTCCTCCC
>NW_027125995.1:30000-40000 GCF_037325665.1 Littorina saxatilis | reverse complement strand
TTTTTTTCAAACCGCTCATGCATTACAAGGCATTTATTCTTGTTTTTATAAGGACATAAAAATGTTATAGTATTTGAGTCTTGAATTGAGATTTATTTCTATTAATGAGCACACACAAAATTTGCCCCCCCCCCCACCCAGCCCCTCCCCCCCCAAAAAAAAAGGGAAAAAAAGGAAGAAACATATTATATAAACTGAACAGGAAAAGTGCGCATGAATCATACAAAAATTGATAGCATTGGCGGGGCTTGAACCAGCGACTTCAGGAACCACAGCGCAGCGCTATACCACTGACCTATGCGGATATGCAGTTTTTTTTAAAGTTTTTTTTTTTTTGCTGCAGTCACGTAGGCCATCTCCAGTTATACGCTTTTGAACAATATGCTGACAGCGCGTTATGACTCGAACCTGTCCCGTCCCAGAGTTCATAGCGAATCTCTATGAGCGCGTCGTCAATATCACGTGACTGACTGGAGGGGCGTGACAAGAGTGTGATGGATGTGTGTCAATTTATCACTGCGTGTTGTTTGAATGTCAGTTAAAAGTCTGGGTTTCTCAGGGCGGCGTCACTGTTGACTTGTGCACACATACAGTTCTGAACATTTCTTACTGGTGGTCTTTAGTTCAGCCCAAAGTCGACACAGTCTTTTTGCCAACAAATCAGTTCCGAAGATCCGTGAAGCATAATTCGCCAAATTTACTTGAGGCTTCAGGTTACTTACTTCTACACTGATGACCAACACTGAGATTGTTTTTGACTCTGTGTTCTTCTGCATGAAATGACTCGCTGTTCTTCTGCATGATTTGACTTGGTGTTCTTCTGCCTGATTTGATTTAGTGTTCTTCTGCATGATTTGACTTGGTGTTCTTCTGCATGATTTGACTTGGTGTTCTTCTGCATGATTTGACTTGGTGTTCTTCTGTCTGATTTGACTTGGTGTTCTTCTGCCTGATTTGACTTGGTGTTCTTCTGTCTGATTTGACTTGGTGTTCTTCTGCCTGATTTGACTTGGTGTTCTTCTGCCTGATTTGACTTGGTGTTCTTCTGCATGATTTGACTTGGTGTTCTTCTGCCTGATTTGACTTGGTGTTCTTCTGCATGATTTGACTTGGTGTTCTTCTGCCTGATTTGACTTGGTGTTATTCTGTCTGATTTGACTTGGTGTTCTTCTGCATGATTTGACTTGGTGTTCTTCTGCCTGATTTGACTTGGTGTTCTTCTGCCTGATTTGACTTGGTGTTCTTCTGCATGATATGACTTGGTGTTCTTCTGTCTGATTTGACTTGGTGTTCTTCTGCCTGATTTGACTTGGTGTTCTTCTGGCTGATTTGACTTGGTGTTCTTCTGTCTGATTTGACTTCGTGTACTTCTGCATGATTTGATTTGGTGTTATTCTACATGATTTGACTTGGTGTTCTTCTGGCTGATTTGACTTGGTGTTCTTCTGTCTGATTTGACTTGGTGTTCTTCTGCCTGATTTGACTTGGTGTTCTTCTGTCTGATTTGACTTGGTGTTCTTCTGCCTGATTTGACTTGGTGTTCTTCTGTCTGATTTGACTTGGTGTTCTTCTGCCTGATATGACTTGGTGTTCTTCTGCCTGATTTGACTTCGTGTTCTTCTGCCTGATTTGACTTGGTGTTCTTCTGCCTGATTTGACTTGGTGTTCTTCTGCCTGATTTGACTTGGTGTTATTCTACATGATTTGACTTGGTGTTATTCTACATGATTTGACTTGGTGTTATTCTACATGATTTGACTTGGTGTTCTTCTGCCTGATTTGACTTGGTGTTCTTCTGCCTGATTTGACTTGGTGTTCTTCTGCCTGATTTGACTTGGTGTTCTTCTGCCTGATTTGACTTGGTGTTCTTCTGCCTGATTTGACTTGGTGTTCTTCTGCATGATTTGACTTGGTGTTCTTCTGCATGATTTGACTTGGTGTTCTTCTGCCTGATTTGACTTGGTGTTTTTCTGCCTGATTTGACTTGGTGTTATTCTACATGATATGACTTGCTGTTCTTCTGCATGATTTGACTTGGTGTTCTTCTGCATGATTTGACTTGGTGTTCTTCTGTCTGATTTGACTTGGTGTTATTCTGCATGATTTGACTTGGTGTTCTTCTGTCTGATTTGACTTGGTGTTATTCTGCCTGATTTGACTTGGTGTTATTCTACATGATTTGACTTGGCGTTCTTCTGCATGATATGACTTGGTGTTATTCTGCCTGATTTGACTTGGTGTTCTTCTGTCTGATTTGACTTAGTGTTCTTCTGCCTGATTTGACTTGGTGTTTTTCTGCCTGATTTGACTTAGTGTTCTTCTGCCTGATTTGACTTGGTGTTTTTTTGCCTGATTTGACTTAGTGTTCTTCTGCCTGATTTGACTTGGTGTTTTTTCTGCCTGATTTGACTTGGTGTTCTTCTGCCTGATTTGACTTGGTGTTATTCTGCCCGATTTGACTTGGTGTTATTCTACATGATATAACTTGGTGTTATTCTGCCTGATTTGACTTGGTGTTCTTCTGCCTGATTTGACTTGGTGTTCTTCTGCCTGATTTGACTTGGTGTTATTCTACATGATATAACTTGGTGTTATTCTACATGATTTGACTTGGTGTTATTCTACATGATTTGACTTGGTGTTATTCTACATGATTTGACTTGGTGTTATTCTACATGATTTGACTTGGTGTTATTCTACATGATTTGACTTGGTGTTATTCTACATGATTTGACTTGGTGTTATTCTACATGATTTGACTTGGTGTTATTCTACATGATATAACTTGGTGTTCTTCTGCTTACTCGAGTATCCGTGGAATTACCAAACCAGTCCCTCCCCGGCACATTCAGAAGCCAGAGTAATACAATATTGTGTGTGTCCCTGCATAACTGTGAACACCAACCAGCCAATAAACCAGCCAACCAGCCAATAAACCAGCCAACCAGCCAACAAACCAGCCAACCAGCCAACAAACCAACCAACAAACCAGCCAACCAACCAGCCAACAAACCAACCAACCAGCCAACAAACCAACCAACCAACCAACAAACCAGCCAACCAGCCAACAAACCAACCAACCAGCCAACAAACCAACCAACTAGCCAACCAACCAACCAACCTGCCAACAAACCAACCAACCAGCCAACAAACCAACCAACCTGAACATCTGATCGTTTACTCAGAGGTAAGATTGTTTGTGTGTATGTGTTGGTTATATATCCTTGATACACTGGCTGTCGTTTTATTTCTGCTTGTATATGGTTTATTTATCAAATCAACTCGACTGCTTGCGTTCCAAACATCCAGACTAAAACAACAACAACAAAAAGGTCATCTATTTGAATGTTTTTTTTAATTTTTTTTGGTTAGTATTGATCAAGAAGAGAGAGAGACAGAGACAGAGACAGAGACAGAGACGTTGCCGTGAGGAACATGTACATTTGTAAACCAAAATAAAAAACCAAAAAGTTTTGCTAACATCAAAATCATCGATTAAATCCTCATGTTTACATAACTAAATGATACTTTGTACCCAATACAACCATTTATATAATGTTGGTCTTCAAAGCCAAAACCATTCCTGAGCTAGAGGGCCAGCAAATGATAATAGTGTAACTTGCTTGTCTTTTCTAATCTTAGCGTGAGGTAATTCATTTCACTTAAAATGCATGCACCCCACTCTGATGCATGTTAGCTTTTTTGTGTCACTGTGTGTCGTCATGTGAATCGGGGTCTATGTCTGTCCCTGTGTGTCGTCATGTGAATCGGGGTCTATGTCTGTCACTGTGTGTGACGTCATGTGAATCGGGGTCTATGTCTGTCACTGTGTGTGTCGTCATGTGAATCGGGGTCTATGTCTGTCACTGTGTGTGACGTCATGTGAATCGGGGTCTATGTCTGTCACTGTGTGTGACGTCATGTGAATCGGGGTCTATGTCTGTCACTGTGTGTGTCGTCATGTGAATCGGGGTCTATGTCTGTCACTGTGTGTGTCGTCATGTGAATCGGGGTCTATGTCTGTCACTGTGTGTCGTCATGTGAATCG
This sequence comes from Littorina saxatilis, assembly GCF_037325665.1. NCBI lineage: Eukaryota > Metazoa > Mollusca > Gastropoda > Littorinimorpha > Littorinidae > Littorina > Littorina saxatilis. Next base: position 35,952 of record NW_027125995.1, on the reverse strand, counting down.
GTGTCTATGTCTGTCACTGTGTGTCGTCATGTGAATCGGTGTCTATGTCTGTCACTGTGTGTCGTCATGTGAATCGGTGTCTATGTCTGTCACTGTGTGTCGTCATGTGAATCGGTGTCTATGTCTGTCACTGTGTGTCGTCATGTGAATCGGGGTCTATGTCTGTCACTGTGTGTGCCGTCATGTGAATCGGGGTCTATGTCTGTCACTGTGTGTGTCGTCATGTGAATCGGGGTCTATGTCTGTCACTGAGTGTGTCGTCATGTGAATCGGGGTCTATGTCTGTCACTGTGTGTCGTCATGTGAATCGGGGTCTATGTCTGTCACTGTGTGTCGTCATGTGAATCGGTGTCTATGTCTGTCACTGTGTGTCGTCATGTGAATCGGGGTCTATGTCTGTCACTGTGTGTGTCGTCATGTGAATCGGGGTCTATGTCTGTCACTGTGAGTGTCGTCATGTGAATCGGGGTCTATGTCTGTCACTGTGTGTCGTCATGTGAATCGGGGTCTATGTCTGTCACTGTGTGTGTCGTCATGTGAATCGGGGTCTATGTCTGTCACTGTGTGTGTCGTCATGTGAATCGGGGTCTATGTCTGTCACTGTGTGTGTCGTCATGTGAATCGGGGTCTATGTCTGTCACTGTGTGTGTCGTCATGTGAATCGGGGTCTATGTCTGTCACTGTGTGTGTCGTCATGTGAATCGGGGTCTATGTCTGTCACTGTGTGTCGTCATGTGAATCGGTGTCTATGTCTGTCACTGTGTGTGTCGTCATGTGAATCGGGGTCTATGTCTGTCACTGTGTGTCGTCATGTGAATCGGTGTCTATGTCTGTCACTGTGTGTGTCGTCATGTGAATCAGGGTCTGTGTCTGTCCCTGTGTGTCGTCATGTGAATCGGGGTCTATGTCTGTCACTGTGTGTGTCGTCATGTGAATCGGGGTCTATGTCTGTCACTGTGTGTGTCGTCATGTGAATCGGTGTCTATGTCTGTCACTGTGTGTCGTCATGTGAATCGGGGTCTATGTCTGTCACTGTGTGTGTCGTCATGTGAATCGGGGTCTATGTCTGTCACTGTGTGTGTCGTCATGTGAATCGGGGTCTATGTCTGTCACTGTGTGTGTCGTCATGTGAATCGGGGTCTATGTCTGTCACTGTGTGTCGTCATGTGAATCGGGGTCTATGTCTGTCACTGTGTGTGTCGTCATGTGAATCGGGGTCTATGTCTGTCACTGTGTGTCGTCATGTGAATCGGTGTCTATGTCTGTCACTGTGTGTCGTCATGTGAATCGGGGTCTATGTCTGTCACTGTGTGTCTCGTCATGTGAATCGGGGTCTATGTCTGTCACTGTGTGTGTCGTCATGTGAATCGGTGTCTATGTCTGTCACTGTGTGTGTCGTCATGTGAATCGGGGTCTATGTCTGTCACTGTGTGTGTCGTCATGTGAATCGGGGTCTATGTCTGTCACTGTGTGTCGTCATGTGAATCGGGGTCTATGTCTGTCACTGTGTGTGTCGTCATGTGAATCGGGGTCTATGTCTGTCACTGTGTGTGTCGTCATGTGAATCGGGGTCTATGTCTGTCACTGTGTGTGTCGTCATGTGAATCGGGGTCTATGTCTTTCACTGTGTGTCGTCATGTGAATCGGGGTCTATGTCTGTCACTGTGTGTGTCGTCATGTGAATCGGGGTCTATGTCTGTCACTGTGTGTCGTCATGTGAATCGGTGTCTATGTCTGTCACTGTGTGTGTCGTCATGTGAATCGGGGTCTATGTCTGTCACTGTGTGTGTCGTCATGTGAATCGGGGTCTATGTCTGTCACTGTGTGTCGTCATGTGAATCGGTGTCTATGTCTGTCACTGTGTGTCGTCATGTGAATCGGGGTCTGTGTCTGTCACTGTGTGTGTCGTCATGTGAATCAGGGTCTGTGTCTGTCCCTGTGTGTCGTCATGTGAATCGGGGTCTGTGTCTGTCCCTGTGTGTCGTCATGTGAATCGGGGTCTATGTCTGTCACTGTGTGTGTCGTCATGTGAATCGGGGTCTATGTCTGTCACTGTGTGTGTCGTCATGTGAATCGGGGTCTATGTCTGTCACTGTGTGTCGTCATGTGAATCGGGGTCTATGTCTGTCACTGTGTGTGTCGTCATGTGAATCGGGGTCTATGTCTGTCACTGTGTGTGTCGTCATGTGAATCGGGGTCTATGTCTGTCACTGTGTGTGTCGTCATGTGAATCGGGGTCTATGTCTGTCACTGTGTGTGTCGTCATGTGAATCGGGGTCTATGTCTGTCACTGCCCAGCCAGCAAGACATTAGCGGCCGATAATCGGCCGAACACCCTTCAAAAAGTCGGGCCGGTGACGTCAAAACATACGACGCGGGTGTTGGCCCGACTAACTTTTGCAAAGAGGCAACGAGGCGGCCGACAGGCGGCCGAACACCTGTACTGTGGCGGCACGCATCCGGTCCGATGTTAATCGGCCCGATGACTTGTTGGACCTGCGGCCCGACACCTTATGCCGACATCGGGAAGATATCGATTTCAGCGGGAAGACATCGGGACGATGTCGGCCCGCAGGTCCAACAAGCCATCGGGCCGATTAATGTCTTGCTGGCTGGGTGCAGCTACAGCAGTATGTACCCCCCCCCCCCCGCCCCCCAAGTGTAACAGTGCAAAATTCACTTAAAGCTACAGCTACAGCAGTACAACCCCCCTCCCCCCAGTGTTACAGTGGAAAACAAACCTACAGATACAGATACAGCAGTATGTACAACCCCCTCCCCCCCCCCCCCCCCCCAGTGTAACAGTGCAAAACACAACACCAGCTACAGATACAGCAGTATGTAGACCCCCCCCCCCCCGCCCTCACTGTAACAGTACAAAACACACCTACAGCTACAGATACAGCCGTATGTACAACCCCCCCCCCCTCAGTATTACAGTATAAAACACACCTACAGCAACAGATTCAACATAGTGCAAAAATTACTTACAGCTACAGCCGTATGTACACCCCCCTCCCCCTTAGTAACAGTACAAAACACACCTACAGCTCCAGTTACAGCAGTATGTATACCCCCCCCCCCCCCAATGTAACAGTGCAAAACACACTTACAGCTACAGATTCAGCAGTATGTACAACCCCCCCTCCCCCAACCCAAGTGTAACAGTGCAAAAAACACCTACAGCTACAGCAGTATGTACCCCCCCCCCCCAACTGTAACAGCACAAATCGCACCTACTGCTACAGATACAGCAGTGTGTACAACCCCCCCCCCCCCCCCCAGTGTAACAGTGCAAAACACACCTACAGCTACAGCATTAATATGTACAACCCCCAACCCCCCCCCCTGCCCCCACTGTAACAGTAAAAAACTCATTTACAGCTACAGATTCAAAATTATGTACACCCCCTCCCCCCGCTGCCACCACTGTAACAGTACAAAACATACAACACTCCACCCCCTTCCCTCGTGTAGAGCGCAAAACACACCTAGAGCTACAGATACAGCAGTATACAACCCCAATCCCCCCCCCCCCCCCCCTGTGTGCAAAACACACCAACAGCTACAAAAACAGCAGTATGTTCAAACCCCCCCCCCCCCCCCTACTGTAACAGTACATAACACACCTACAGCTACAGCTAGTTACATCTATGCTTGGCGCTGGTGGACAATATTCACTTTTTTGGCCAAAACCGCCAGTTTTGGCCAAAAAAGACAAAGATTTGGCCAAAACAACCCACACATTTGGCCAAATAAAATAGATTTGGCTATAACTTTTTTTTGGCCAAAACTTTCTATGTAAAAGTTTTGGCCAAAACTGTTTATGTTAGCTAAAACGGGAGATTTGGCCAAACTTCTGCCACAATAAGATTTGGCTAAAAAAAGATTTGGCCAAACAGAAAAGATTTGGCCAAATCTTCACTTTTTGGCCAAATCTTTTTTGTTTGGCCAAATCTTTTTTTGGCCAAATCTTTTGTATTTGCTGGCGCTGGTGGACAATATTCACTTTTTTGGCCAAATCTCTTTTTGGCCAAAACTTTGCTTTTTTGGCCAAAACTTTGCTTTTTTGGCCAATACCGCCAGTTTTGGCCAAAAAAGTGTGTTTTTGGCAAAATAAGTGAATATTGTCCACCAGCGCCAAGCAGCTTGGCGCTGGTGAACAATATTCACTTTTTTGGCCAAAAACGCACTTTTTTGGCCAAAACTGGCGGTTTTGGCCAAAACTGGCGTTTGTGGCCAAAACTATACTTTTTTGGCCAAAACTTTGCTTTTTTGGCCAAAAATGTACGTTTTTGGCCAAAAAAGTGTGTTTTTGGCCAAAAAAGTGAATATTGTCCACCAGCGCCAAGCAGCTTGGCGCTGGTGGACAATTTTCACTTTTTTGGCCAAAACTATAATTTTTTGGCCAAAACTGGTGGTTTTGGCCAAAACTGGCGTTTTTGGCCAAAACTGGCGTTTTTGGCCAAAACTATACTTTTTTGGCCAAAACTTTGCTTTTTTGGCCAAAACTGGCGTTTTTGGCCAAAAAAATGAATATTGTCCATCAGCGCCAAGGGGTACTCAAAGATTTGGCCAAAAAATGAAGTTTTGGCCAAAACTATTTTTTGGCCAAAACTTTCAATGCAAAAGTTTTGGCCCAAAAAATACAAAAAATGAAGTTTTGGCCAAAACTATTTTTTTGGCCAAAACTTTGCACTTAAAAGTTTTGGCCAAAACATGTTTTTGGCCAAAAACACACTTTTTGGCCAATAATGTACGTTTTTGGCCAAAAAAGTGTGTTTTGGGCCAAAAAAGTGAATATTGTCCACCAGCGCCAAGCATATACATCAGTATGCACACCCCCCCCCCCCCCCCAAGTGTAACAGTACAAAACACACCTACAGCTACAGATTCAGCAGTATGTACACCCCCTTCCCCCCCCCCCCCCCCCAGTGTCACTGTGCAGAACACACATACAGCTACAGATTCAGCAGTTAGTATGTACACCCCCCCCCCCCCCCCAAGTGTGTAACAGTGCAAAACACACCACCAGCTACAGATAGATCAGTATGTACACCCCCCCCCCCCCCAAGTGTTACAATGCAATACACGTCACACCTACAGCTACAGATACATCAGTATGTACACCCCCCCCCCCCCCCCAAGTGTAACAGTGCAAACCACACTTACAGCTACAGATTCCGCAGTATGTACTCCACCCCCCCCCCCAGTGTAACAGTGCAAAAATCACTAACAGCTACAGCAGTATGTACCCCCCCTCCCCCTACAGCTACAGAAGTATGTTACCCCCCCCCCCCCTGTAACAGGACAATACACACCTACATCTACAGCAGTATGTACACCCCCCCCCACCCCCACTGTAACAAGACAAAACACACCTACATCTATATTTACAGCAGTGTGTACAACACCCCCCTCCCCCACTGTAACAGGACAAAACACACCTACATCTACATATACATAATAAGATACAGCAGTATGTACTCCCCCCCCCCCCCTCACTGTAACAGCAAAACTAACATTTAGAGCCAAAAAAAACCGAAATCACTTACTCGCTCCATCCGTCGGTTGTCCTCGAGTTGACGTCTGAATCTGATTGTCATTGCCAAGAGCCTGACTCACTGGCTACACACTACACAACTATTCTCACCGCCACCACGTGGCACTGGGACCAGCACTCAGATTGAGATCCCGAGGCGACATTCGTCTCGGATAACATATCATCAATGTGCTGTCCAACATTCCCAAGAATGTCTCTTCTTTCGATATTAACTTGAACTAAGAAAACAAATAAAATTCGCTCACGCGGGAAAGCAGCAGCCATTTGCACACTCAATCTTGTTTACCGTAAGGAAAGCTATTTGAATATTTCAAGTAAATGATGGCGTATTTTTAAAATGTAAAACTCATGATTTGAGCTCATGCTGTATTTGATTGCAAATATGCAAA
>NW_027125995.1:0-25000 GCF_037325665.1 Littorina saxatilis | reverse complement strand
ATCCCGAGGCGACATTCGTCTCGGATAACATCATCAATGTGCTGTCCAACATTCGCAAGAATGTCTCTTCTTTCGATATTAAAGGTCCAGACCATGCTGTTTTAGCGTCAAAAACGCTTCGAATCGTGTTCCTGCGCGACCGAACACTCGTCCCGATGTTTGCAGTTAGTTAGAAAACCACTTTCTTACCGTCTTCAACAATGTTTGGTTTACTTCGGAATCTTCTAAGGCCGTAATCCGACGAATTTTGTGACCGAAGCGACGGATTTCTTCTCCAAAACGACCCGCCATTGTGCCGCGTGATCTTCGCGAGACTGGCTTATGAATAAATTATCCGTGACGTCACACTGTGTGAAGATGGTTGTTTACCAACATGGCAACAAGCGTAACTGCAGACGAAATTGAACCGTACATGTTCGAACTACCAGTTTCTCTCCTCGAATCAAGCATGAAAGATGAGGAGCGGAGGCCACTTCCAGCAGTAGTGAAAAGACAGTGACGATGAAAATTGCGACTCTGTTTGTCTCAGCGATCAAAGGTAAACACGCCCGCTCTCTGTGCTGAACTTATCGTCTGCTTTCGAGTCTGTGCTATTTTTTTCACTCTCGCCTTGTCAACGCACTCGCGAATAAGTGGGATATTGTTTAAGTGTTCATGCATTGCATGCACGAGTAAAAGAACAACAGCTCATCGCAGTTTTAACTGTTCTTGATTATTTCAGAGACTGGTGTCAGAGTGGCCACTGTACCTGTTGTATTGTGTGGGAGGGGCAGATTTGAGAGAGAGAGGAAGCTAGCCTGAGGTACATTGTAGAATGAAAACTTGCAGGGGAGCAAGAATGCATCACCAGCCACGAAGGTGTACATACAACTTTTTTTGAGGTGCCTATATTTGTTTGATTGTTAAATGTATGTATTTGTTGTTGTTTTTAAAGGCTATCAAGAAAACTGTTGTCATTTAAATTTGTAACACTCAGGCACATATAGTTTCACACACACACACAAGATTAACTCACTTGCATGCCCACAGAAGAAGTTTGCTCTTCACATTGTTCTGTTGTTGTTGTTTTTATAATGTAATCATTGTAACATCAACACTCAGTAATAACCAATATTACAACACAATCACTTTTTCATCAGAACTCACTCACATACTACATGTATTAAACCCTGGTTTATGGACACTTGCATTTGTACTTTGCATGGGAAAGCAGCCTGAATTTCAGATGAACTTTAATAAAAAAAGATTTATATGTATGTTGCTCTAGATGCATGTTTTAATAAATAATAATGACATTCAGGAAAGTAAAAGGACTGTTGAAGTTTGCTGTTGTAAAATGTCTGATGATTAGGGTTCTGTTGCACATTTAGTGAATTGACTGTACCAATTGCTGTTATTATTTACACCCAATCAGTGCATCCACATGATATTATGTAGCTTAAATTAAAGAACATGTTTTGATGTGTTCAGAACATACCGACAAGTTGCACACTCACTGACTTTCCGAAAGAACAGGAAAGTTCTTCCTGCCTGTCTGGTCACTGCCATCAGAGACCTGTTTCTGTCACAGAGCTACACAGGCTTCAAATATATGTAAGATAAATAAAAGGTACATTACAACTCTCAACTGCGGGGTGTGTGTGTGTGGGGGGGGGGATGTGCATAACCATTGCATACTTAAGGTCGGCTTAAACTGCAAACAGAAATGTGGAGCTTGCATAACAATTCTTGCTTTGGCAGATTTGGAGATAGGCAGCCTCAGTCTATATAGTTGGTCACCAGTTGGGGCGTCCTGCTTGGTGACAACTTGAGCTTTGTCAACTGGTCTAGCTGTAGCAGTCAAAGTCTGGGCACTGTTGCATTGTAGTCTTGCTGTGTATGCAGAGCTTTGTTGTAGCTGCCATAGGCCAGTGTTGCCATAGACCAGTGTTAGGATCACCACCCCCTCAAACAGCTCCTTCGGTTAACCTGATGCCTGTTTTAGACAGAAAAAAAAGTTACCACAATCAGCAGAACTTTCACTGGAGAATGGGCATAATTCTTTCATACTTTCTTTCTCATAGCTTTTTTTGGTTTTTATAATCTCTTCATTACACTAAATAACATCCATCTTAAGACCTATTTTGAGCCTGAATTTAAGTTGACTAGTAATGATATTAATCATAATGTATTTATTTTTATAATGTACAAACTAGAGTATGTATGTGGATATGTGTGTGATGGTGCTGGTATGGATATGCGTGGTTTGGGTTATGTGTGTACTGATGTGTACATTTTATGTGTTTTGTATGTTTTGCGAGTGCGATTTTATGTGATGTTATTCTGTACACCAGCCAAAACAAAATGTCTGGTATATTAGATAATAAACGCACCTTTAAATTTATTAGCGACTACACCCCGTCACCCTGCAGTCCCCCTCCCCCCCATTACACCCTACACTTTTAACATTGTATAAAAAATCATGTCCCAATATAGGTCCCTAGTTACCTGGGAGGACGTTAAGCTCCATAATCAACATCAACAACGTATTGAATTGAATTGAAAAGCTGGGGTTAGGAGGTCTAACTTCTTGAATTAAAGTGGTTTTTTTCTCAGGTGCATGTAGTTTTTTATTTGCTTGAAATCATGGTGTATTCTGGTTGTAAGAGAAGAGTCAATTTCCTTGTAAGCCTGCAAAATTAAGATTTGTCATTTTTGAAGTACATTTTTGTAAGAGTCCAAAATAGTCCAGGATAAGGAGGAAAAACATAGGGTGGGTCAGGAAATCTGAAACATTGCATAGTTTTGTTTTGCCTATGTAGACACAAAAAGTACTCAGAGTACTTCCCCCCCCCCCCCCCCCCAAGAGAGCATAGCTGTTTTAATTATTTTAATGCCACTGTTAGCAAGAGGAGTACTACAGACAGCAATCAAACAGTGGATTTTTTCTGTAGACATTGTTATTTCTGTTTAGGTGTTTCAGTAGTTTTCTATGCGGATAAATCATGCTGCATGATCACTAGAAACAATCCAGCTCTGTAGCATGCAAGTTTTTTAAAGGTTTTTTTTCCCCATGTTACTCTGAGAGAAAAAAACAACCCACAGAGATAAAGTTGAACTGGCAGTTTGACTGAAGCAGTGGTAATAACACAGAGTGCTCTTCCTACAATCAATTTTTTTTATGTGGATGATGATGTCCATACATGTACAGTTTGGTTGTATTATTTTGCTAGACTATTTGTTTCTGTTAGATATATCTGCTCACATGATTGTTGTTCATAATTTGACATTACATTTACTGCTGATCAAAATGTATTGTTGGAATAGGTCTGCTTAATATTCTGACTGCAGTTTTGTAATAAAATCAAATAACACAGATGTTTTAAGTATCAAAGTGCTTTTCACACACACACACACACACACACACACACACACACACACACACACACACACACACACACACACACACACACTCACACACTATGAGTATGACTGCAAACATGAATTTGTACTTGTATTAATTATAATTACTGTATTACAGAACCTGATCTGAAAAAAAGGACAACAGCAAATTATTCATGCAAGCTTGCTGTATTAACGATTTCTTTATCCATTTAATACAACACTGAATTAAAAGATAACAACTATAACAACGTGTGTGTGTTTGTGTGAATGTCTATGTGTATATGGACGGACACTGATTAAACCTGAGACTCATCGATTACCCAGGTGAGTGTAAAAGAGGGAGAGAGAGAGGGAACTTTAAGGTGGGTGCATGGGGACGGGCATGTAGTAACAGATATATGTTTTAATCTGTAATCTTAACACATGTGCTTAAAATTAGGAACAGATGCCATTCCACTACAAATACTGTCAGTCTGACAAAAACGCCCAGTGACACTGAACCCCTATCCCTTACAGAACACATTCAGTATACATGTACTCACTTCCTTTCGTCTGCGTTTAGTGAAAGCAGATCGTTCTGATGACATTGGTATCCGGTTTCTGACCTCCTGTGAGTGGTCAACAATTGTCGGAACTGGAACTGCGTTAGGCAACAGCTGTTTTGTGTGTGCCAGGTTTTCTTGCCGGCTTAACTGCGTTCGCATTGGAAGAAAGTGTCGCGAAACACAGCACATCGTGTTGGCCGTTTCCAGTTAATCAGTCTTGCTGCAGAAGTTGTAAGCCCATCGGAAAAAGGTGACAACTGATGCCTGAACCTTTTTTCTATACTTCATAGCTATCAGCAGCCGTGCGCATTCCTTCGGCGTGCTGTTGATGCTCGATTTAGGCAAACGCCCACTTGAGCGTAAGCTGTAACTTTCGGTTTCCAAACACAAAGTGACGTCACAGCCGGTTCTCGTCTACTGGCGGCCATTTCGAAGTCTCGTTTAGCAGACGAATTTGGCGGAACGTTTTTAATTAAATCACAATGATTAAGCTACGAATCGGTGAATTTCTTTACATTTTTGGAATCTTTAGGTGCATTTCTCTAACCTTCAGTCATCGGTTAGTGATTCTAATAACCTTTAAAACAGCGTGGTCTGGTCCTTTAACTTGAACTAAGAAAACAAATAAAATTCGCTCACGCGGGAAAGTACAAGTAGCTGCCATGTTCAAAACCCAATCTTGTTTACCGTAAGGAAAGCTATTTGAGTATTTCAAGTATATATGATGGCGTATTTTTAAAATGTAAAACTCATGGTTTGAGCTCATGCTGTATTTGATTGCAAATATACAAACAAAACTATTACCGTAAAGTACCTTGTAAGCGCCCACCCCCCCTGTGCACCAATTCCGACCCAAAGTAGGGGGTGGGCGCTTACTAGGTACTACACCCTATGCACGAGCAGTTTTCAGTACGAAATGTGATCTTTGTAATCATATCTTCTTTCTTTTTTCATCTACCATTGTTTTTCTTGTTCGTATTGTCATTAGAAGAGCTTTGGGAGACAAATGTCGTCGCATCCTTTTCTTGTCTGCAGAGGTGCCGCTGTCGGCCGCACTGTGTCTCTGTTTCCCTTGAACAAGGGGTACGTCTTCTGGATATGGGCAGCAGTCTATTTTACTTGGCCAAAGACTGTTTTCGGCAGAAAGAGAGAGAGAGAGAGACAGAGACAGAGAGAGACAGAGAGAGAGACAGAGAGAGAGAGGAAAGAGAGAGAGAGACAGAGAGAGAGACAGAGACAGAGACAGAGAGAGAGGAAAGAGAGAGAGAGAGAGAGAGCTAAATCAGAGAGAGAGAGAGAGAGAGAGAGAGAGAGAGAGAGAGAAAGAGAAAGAGAAAATGAAAGAGAGAGAGAGAGAGAGAGAGAGAGAGAGAGAGAGAGAGAGAGAGAGAGAGAGAGAGAGAGAGAGAGAGAGAGAGATCTTCTGATCTTCTGATCTGACGTCTCGACCGCCATGTAACTTTCGCTACTTCTTTTCCTTTCCGGCCTGGTGACGTAACAGGGAATCGCGATTCTCTCGCCATTCTCGTATCCTTTTTCTATCTACCCCAAACTCACTTGCTGTTTGCGACACATTTCCATTGGCGTTATTATCCAAATAGTCAAGAGCTGACAGCTTAAATGCAACGGTGTAAGATTTGATCCGCAGCATCTTGTAATCATTGACTTGCACGCGTTTAGATCCAAGGCGTGCAGACACACGTGATAGGGTTTGCAAGAAAGGGAAATCATTCACAAAACTAGCAGATCAAGTGCGGAATGTTTATCCCCTGATTTCAATGGCGTAAAGTGGGGGGTGGGCGCTAACAAGGTACAATACCCTATGCACGGTTTTGGACTAAAAGTGGGGGGTGGGCGCTTACTCGATACTGGGCGCTTACAAGGTACTTTACGGTAATTATCCTACTCCTATGTGAAAAAGTCAACAAATATGAATAAATTAGTTTCGCATTTGCAGGGTCATGAAATCGTCAGTCGGCCGACGAAAGCTTGCTAGCTGGGCAAGACTGAGGCTTGACGTTACTCACCAATAAGGTGGTGGCCAAGACTGAGGCTTGACGTTATTCACCAATAATGTGGTGACCAAGACTGAGGCTTGACGTTACTCACCAATAATGTGGTGGCCAAGACTGAGGCTTGACGTTACTCACCAATAATGTGGTGGCCAAGACTGAGGCTTGACGTTACTCACCAATAATGTGGTGGCCAAGACTGAGGCTTAACGTTACTCACCAATAATGTGGTTGCCAAGACTGAGGCTTGACGTTACTCACCAATAATGTGGTGGCCAAGACTGAGGCTTGACGTTACTCACTAATAATGTGGTGGCCAAGACTGAGGCTTGACGTTACTCACCAATAATATGGTGGCCAAGACTGAGGCTTGACGTTACTCACCAATAATGTGGTGGCCAAGACTGAGGCTTGACGTTACTCACCAATAATGTGGTGGCCAAGACTGAGGCTTGACGTTACTCACCAATAATGTGGTGGCCAAGACTGAGGCTTGACGTTACTCACCAATAATGTGGTGGCCAAGACTGAGGCTTGACGTTACTCACTAATAATTTGGTGGCCAAGACTGAGGTTTGACGTTACTCACCAATAATGTGGTGGCCAAGACTGAGGCTTGACGTTACTCACCAATGATGTGGTGGCCAAGACTGAGGCTTGACGTTACTCACCAATAAGGTGGTGACCAAGACTGAGGCTTGACGTTACTCACCAATAAGGTGGTGACCAAGACTGAGGCTTGACGTTACTCACCAATAATGTGGTGGCCAAGACTGAGGCTTGACGTTACTCACCAATAATTTGGTGGCCAAGACTGAGGCTTGACGTTACTCACCAATAATGTGGTGGCCAAGACTGAGGCTTGACGTTACTCACCAATAATTTGGTGGCCAAGACTGAGGCTTGACGTTACTCACCAATAATTTGGTGGCCAAGACTGAGGATGTTTGTGACTGTGTGTTCCCTGGCATCCCTGGCCTTCACTTGCACTATCTCTTGACAGTAGTGTCCATTATTCTCTGAGTAACAAGTTTTTGCTCGCCTTTGCTTCATTTAGTGTATACATTATTGGATAACATAACATCAATCACAAACAAATAGAAATCAATTTGTCTATTGGTTGACATACTTACATAAAACCATATTTTCTACAGAACATAACAGTGGTAGAACATGTGCCCGCTAGAGAAACCGCGATCAAAATCCCAGAACGGGTGCATAAGGAAAGATCTATTAATCCCAGACGACAGCTTTCTATGTGTCGCTTTCAAATCACACCTTATTCACGTCTGAGTGAAAGCAGACAGTGGCTGTGATTGAACTAGTTCTCTCTGGGGGTGGGGGGGGGGGGGGGGGTGGGCGACCAAGAGAATGACTACAAATGGGATTGTATGATTTGCTTATGTGAACTCATTATGACATTGGTTTTGTATAGACTTATATACAAATGAAACGTTGTGCAGTTTAACCCAGCAAGTCTTTTTACGTTTGACGGTTGTGTTCCATAATGCGCTGGTTCTTCATTGTTGGAAATACCGTAAAGTACCTTGTAAGCGCCCACCCCCCCTGTGCACCAATTCCGACCCAAAGTAGGGGGTGGGCGCTTACTAGGTACTACACCCTATGCACGAGCAGTTTTCAGTACGAAATGTGATCTTTGTAATCATATCTTCTTTCTTTTTTCATCTACCATTGTTTTTCTTGTTCGTATTGTCATTAGAAGAGCTTTGGGAGACAAATGTCGTCGCATCCTTTTCTTGTCTGCAGAGGTGCCGCTGTCGGCCGCACTGTGTCTCTGTTTCCCTTGAACAAGGGGTACGTCTTCTGGATATGGGCAGCAGTCTATTTTACTTGGCCAAAGACTGTTTTCGGCAGAAAGAGAGAGAGAGAGAGAGAGAGAGAGAGAGAGAGAGAGAGAGAGAGAGAGAGAGAGAGAGAGAGAGAGAGAAAGAGAGAGAGAGAGAGAGAGAGAGAGAGAGAGGGAGAGAGAGAGAGAGCTAAATCAGAGAGAGAGAGAGAGAGAGAGAGAGAGAGAGAAAGAGAGAGAGAGAGAGAGAGAGAGAGAGAGAGAGAGAGGGAGAGAGAGAGAGAGCTAAATCAGAGAGAGAGAGAGAGAGAGAGAGAGAGAGAGAGAGAGAGAGAGAGAGAGAGAGAGAGAGAGAGAGAGAGAGAGAGAAAGAGAGATCTTCTGATCTTCTGATCTGACGTCTCGACCGCCATGTAACTTTCGCTTCCTCTTTTCCTTTCCGGCCTGGTGACGTAACAGGGTATCGCGATTCTCTATCGTTATTCTCGTATCCTTTTTCTATCTACCCCAAACTCACTTGCTGTTTGCGACACATTTCCATTGGCGTTATTATCCAAATAGTCAAGAGCTGACAGCTTAAATGCAACGGTGTACGATTTGATCCGCAGCATCTTGTAATCATTGACTTGCACGCGTTTAGATCCAAGGCGTGCAGACACACGTGATAGGGTTTGCAAGAAAGGGAAATCATTCACAAAACTAGCAGATCAAGTGCGGAATTTGTATCCCCTGATTTCAATGGCGTAAAGTGGGGGGTGGGCGCCAACAAGGTACTAGACCCTATGCACGGTTTTGGACTAAAAGTGGGGGGTGGGCGCTTACTCGATACTGGGCGCTTACAACAAGGTACTTTACGGTAATAAGGCGGCTGACCTGTTTTAGTTGCTTCTAAGTTTGCATCGCTCCATGATCCAGACACATTATACAGGCGACAGAGTGCATGGTTATTTAAAGGATCAGTTGGCAAGGGACTTGTTTGATGGCAACAAGTGCATGGTTCTTTAAAGGATCAGTTGGAAAGGGACTTTGTTTGATGGCAACAAGTGCATGGTTCTTTAAAGGATCTGTTGGAAAGGGACTTGTTTGATGGCAACAAGTGCGTGGATTGTTAAAGGATCTGTTGGAAAGGGACTTGTTTGATGGCAACAAGTGCATGGTTCTTTAAAGAATCTGTTGGAAAGGGACTTGTTTGATGGCAACAAGTGCATAGTTCTTTATAGGATCTGTTGGAAAGGGACTTGTTTGATGGCAACAAGTGCATGGTTCTGTATAGGATCTGTTGGAAAGGGACGTGTTTGATGGCAACAAGTGCATGGTTTTCTAAAGGATATGTTGGAAAAGGACTTGTTTGATGCCAAAAAGTGAATGGTATGTCAAACATAAGGTGCAATAATTGCTTGTAAAAATAAAAGCAGTGACAAGTTTTACGAATTCGGTTTAACGCTGAATTTGCCATTGTGTCACTTTGTGTCACTTTGAGGTGCGTGCGCCGAGCACGTGTCGACTACAAACAGACATCAGTAGCTCCATGACTATGACATCATCTCTATATAATCGAACCCAACAGACGTCAGTAGCTCTACGGCGATGACATCATCTCTATATAATCAAACCCAACAGACGTCAGTAGCTCCATGGCGATGACATCATCTCTATATCATCAAACCAAACAGACATCAGTAGCTCCATGGCGATGACATCATCTCTATATCATCAAACCAAACAGACATCAGTAGCTCCATGGCGATGACATCATCTCTATATCATCAAACCAAACAGACATCAGTAGCTCCATGGCGATGACATCATCTCTATATCATCAAACCAAACAGACATCAGTAGCTCCATGGCGATGACATCATCTCTATATCATCAAACCAAACAGACATCAGTAGCTCCATGGCGAGGACATCATCTCTATATAATCAAACCAAACAGACATCAGTAGCTCTACGGCGATGACATCATCTCTATATAATCAAACCAAACAGACATCAGTAGCTCTACGGCGATGACATCATCTCTATAATAATCAAACCCAACAGACACTGAAAGAGCTTTGAGGTGCACGCGACGAGCACGTGTCGACTCCAAACAGACGTCAGTAGCTGTATATATAAGCAAAGCCAACAGACACTGCCCGGGTTTAGGCCGATTCACTATACATATAATTTAGTGAAAAGACAAAACAAAGATAAGTTGTTGGAACGTTGGCATGTGAAACGGACGGATATATTATACGTTATGTGTACTGTTGACCAAAATGTGACATGTTACACAGATCAAGATATAATCATTGTTCCTTGGATCCGCGCTGGCGACTGAGATGCAGGTGAACAATGACTGTCGAGATCTGTGTAAAATGTCATAGTTTGATCAAAAATACAAATAACATGCACGTATCGATCGAATCTGCTTAGAATTCCCACAAAAAAAATTTACGATTGAACGCACACAAACATGCAATATGTTGTAGTCTCCCCTGCCGCCTAAATATCAATTTTTGTCGGACTCTGACGTTACATAGCTTTGAAGAAGGGAAATCCAATGTTCAAACGATACATAAACAAATAACAACAGACAATGAACAGAAAAGAGCATACATTCTCCAGAGCCTTTATTGTGTGGAGAATGTATGCTCTTTTCTGGAGAAGGAAGGAACAACAACAACAACAACAAAGTATTGTGACACGTTTTGTTCCCCAACTGAACAATTCCTTCCCGTCATTTCATTCAAACTTTTTCTGCCTGAATTTTCGTCGATTTTTACAAAAGTGGTATCCTTCGTTTTTGTCATATTAATTTTGTAACATGGTGTTGATGTTTCAGGTGAGACAGGACGAGAACAATGGCGAGCCAGCAGTCAGGTAGCGGGGCCATTCCGAAGACATCTCGTCAGGTAGGCCGCTGTCACCGTGTTGTGTTGTCCATAGTGTTTCCCATTGTTTTGTTTTGTCGATCGTGGTGTCTTTTGCATACTGATTTGTTGTGCATAGCATTGCATTGTACTGTTCAAATTATATCGTACTGTCCAAATTATATTGTACTGTCCAAATTATATTGTACTGTCCAAATGTTTTTGTTTTTGATTTTTGGCTCACGTAAGTGTAGCCTATGCGATGCTAACTTTTGTCTGTCTGTGCGTGCGTGCATGCGTGCGTATGTATGTATGTGTGTACAGTGTAGACATACATCACGTACATTCTTACAACAAAGGACACTAAACAGTGTAGACATGCATCACGTACATTCTCACGACAACAGAGGACAATGAACAGTGTAGACATACAGCACGTACATTCTCACGACAACAGCAGGGCCGGACCCAGGGGGGGGGGGGGGGGGGGTTCCAGGGGTGCCGGAACCCCACCCCTGGAAAAAGCATGTACCTTGCTTTGAGTGGTTTTTTTTCTTCTTTTTTTAAATAAATTTTGTGTGTGTCTCTAACATATTTTATTCAATGTGAAATCCGATGAGAAAAAGGTACCCCCCCCCCCCCCCCCCCCCCCACCAACTCACACTGACAGGCCTTAACCCTCAAAACAAGGCCCAGAATGCACCAGATTGCACAGATTTTAACCGTTTTTCAAAAAATGTTTGGGGGAGCATGCCCCCGGACCCCCCTAGTTCGCGCGCCTGCTTTGCAGGCGCGCGCTTGTGGCTTCGCCACTTCGCTGATTTTCCCCCCCAAAAAAGGAAGAACCCCCCCCCCCCCCCCCCCTTACAAGTCATTTGGTCCGGCCCTGAACAGGGGGCACTGAACAGTGTAGGCATACAGCACGTACATTCTCACGACAACAGGGGACACTGAACAGTGTAGGCATACAGCACGTACATTCTTACGACAACAGGGGACACTGAACAGTGTAGACATACAGCACGTACATTCTCACGACAACAGGGGACACAGAACAGTGTAGACATACAGCACGTACATTCTCACGACAACAGGGGACACTGAACAGTGTAGACATATAGCTCGTACATTCTCACGACAACAGAGGACACTGAACAGTGTAGACATACAGCACGTACATTCTCAGGACAACAGGGGACACTGAACAGTGTAGACATATAGCTCGTACATTCTCACGACAACAGGGGACACTGAACAGTGTAGACATATAGCTCGTACATTCTCACGACAACAGGGGACACTGAACAGTGTAGACATACAGCACGTACATTCTCACGACAACAGAGGACACTGAACAGTGTAGACATATAGCTCGTACATTCTCACGACAACAGGGGACACTGAACAGTGTAGACAAACAGCACGTACATTCTTACAACAGGGGACACTGAACAATGTAGACATAGGGCACGTACATTCTCACGACAACAGGGGACACTGAACAGTGTAGACATACAGCACGTACATTCTCACGACAACAGGGGACACTGAACAGTGTAGACATACAGCACGTACATTCTTACGACAACAGGGGACACGGAACAGTGTAGACATACAGCACGTACATTCTCACGACAACAGGGGACACTGAACAGTGTAGACATACAGCACGTACATTCTCACGACAACAGAGGACACTGAAAAAAACGTTGCTCTCCCGAAAGATGACATTATGCAGAAATGCTGCAGAAACAAACAGTTTTTCCCCAGCATTTCTGTTTTTCTGCAGAATAACTGAATAAAGTCATGATCCGCTAAGGATAATTATGCAGAAATGCTTAAGAAAAAACGGGTTTTCTCCAGCATTCGTCTTTTCTGCAGAATAACTGAATAAAGGCATAATCCGCTAAGGATAGAGGACACTGACCAGTGTAGACATACAGCACGTACATACTCACGACAACAGAGGACACTGAACAGTGACCGGCACGGTTGGCCTAGTGGTAAGGCGTCCGCCCCGTGATCGGGAGGTCGTGGGTTCGAACCCCGGCCGGGTCATACCTACCTAAGACTTTAAAATTGGCAATCTAGTGGCTGCTCCGCCTGGCGTCTGGCATTATGGGGTTAGTGCTAGGACTGGTTGGTCCGGTGTCAGAATAATGTGACTGGGTGAGACATGAAGCCTGTGCTGCGACTTCTGTCTTGTATGTGGCGCACGTCATAATTTATGTCAAAGCAGCACCGCCCTTCGTGGTCGACTGGGCGTTAAGCAAACAAACAAACAAACTGAACAGTGTAGACATACAACACGTACATTGTTACGACAACAGAGGACACTGAACAGTGTAGACATACAGCACGTAGTTCTCACGACAACAGGGGACACTGAACAGTGTAGACATACAGCACGTACATTCTCACGACAACAGGGGACACTGAACAGTGTAGACTGACATACAGCACGTACATTCTCACGACAACAGGGGACACTGAACAGTGTA
The DNA here is from genome assembly GCF_037325665.1 of Littorina saxatilis. Lineage (NCBI taxonomy): Eukaryota > Metazoa > Mollusca > Gastropoda > Littorinimorpha > Littorinidae > Littorina > Littorina saxatilis. The sequence goes on along the minus strand of NW_027125995.1, from coordinate 11,894 downwards.
GACATACAGCACGTACATTCTCACGACAACAGGGGACACTGAACAGTGTAGACATACATCACGTACATTCTCACGACAACAGGGGACACTGAACAGTTTAGACATACAGCACGTACATTTCCAAGACAACAGGGGACACTGAACAATGTAGACATACAGCACGTACATTCTCACGACAACAGGGGACACTGAACAGTGTAGACATACAGCACGTACATTCTCACGACAACAGGGGACACTGAACAGTGTAGACATACATCACGTACATTCTCACGACAACAGGGGACACTGAACAGTGTAGACATACATCACGTACATTCTCACGACAACAGGGGACACTGAACAGTGTAGACATACATCACGTACATTCTCACGACAACAGGGGACACTGAACAGTGTAGACATACATCACGTACATTCTCACGACAACAGAGGACACTGAACAGTGTAGACATACATCACGTACATTCTCACGACAACAGAGGACACTGAACAGTGTAGACATACAGCACGTTAATTCTCACGACAACAGAGGGCACTGAACAGTGTAGACATACAGCACGTTAATTCTCACGACAACAGAGGGCACTGAACAGTGTAGACCTACATCACGTACATTCTCACGACAACAGAGGACACTGAACAGTGTAGACATACAGCACGTACATTCTCACGACAACAGGGGACACTGAACAGTGTAGACATACAGCACGTACATTCTCACGACAACAGGGGACACTGAACAGTGTAGACATACATCACGTACATTCTCACGACAACAGGGGACACTGAACAGTGTAGACATACATCACGTACATTCTCACGACAACAGGGGACACTGAACAGTGTAGACATACATCACGTACATTCTCACGACAACAGAGGACACTGAACAGTGTAGACATACATCACGTACATTCTCACGACAACAGAGTTCACTGAACAGTGTAGACATACAGCACGTACATTCTCACGACAACGGGGGACACTGAACAGAGTAGACATACAGCACGTACATTCTCACGACAACAGGGGACACTGAACAGTGTAGACATACATCACGTACATTCTCACGACAACAGGGGACACTGAACAGTGTATACATGCATCACGTACATTCTCACGACAACATGGGACACTGAACAGTGTAAACATACATCACGTACATTCTCACAACAACAGAGGACACTGAACAGTGTAGACATACATCACGTACATTCTCACAACAACAGAGGGCACTGAACAGTGTAGACATACATCACGTACATTCTCACAACAACAGAGGACACTGAACAGTGTAGACATACATCACGTACATTCTCACGACAACAGAGGACACTGAACAGTGTAGACATACAGCACGTACATTCTCACGACAACAGGGGACACTGAACAGTGTAGACATACAGCACGTACATTCTCACGACAACAGGGGACACTGAACAGTGTAGACATACAGCACGTACATTCTCACGACAACAGGGGACACTGAACAGTGTAGACATACATCACGTACATTCTCACGACAACAGGGGACACTGAACAGTGTAGACATACATCACGTACATTCTCACGACAACAGGGGACACTGAACAGTGTAGACATACAGCACGTACATTCTCACGACAACAGGGGACACTGAACAGTGTAGACATACAGCACGTACATTCTCACGACAACAGGGGACACTGAACAGTGTAGACATACAGCACGTACATTCTCACGACAACAGGGGACACTGAACAGTGTAGACATACAGCACGTACATTCTCACGACAACAGGGGACACTGAACAGTGTAGACATACAGCACGTACATTCTCACGACAACAGGGGACACTGAACAGTGTAGACATACATCACGTACATTCTCACGACAACAGGGGACACTGAACAGTGTAGACATACAGCACGTACATTCTCACGACAACAGGGGACACTGAACAGTGTAGACATACAGCACGTACATTCTCACGACAACAGGGGACACTGAACAGTGTAGACATACAGCACGTACATTCTCACGACAACAGGGGACACTGAACAGTGTAGACATACATCACGTACATTCTCACGACAACAGGGGACACTGAACAGTGTAGACATACAGCACGTACATTCTCACGACAACAGGGGACACTGAACAGTGTAGACATACATCACGTACATTCTCACGACAACAGGGGACACTGAACAGTGTAGACATACATCACGTACATTCTCACGACAACAGAGGACACTGAACAGTGTAGACATACATCACGTACATTCTCACGACAACAGAGGACACTGAACAGTGTAGACATACAGCACGTACATTCTCACGACAACAGAGGACACTGAACAGTGTAGACATACATCACGTACATTCTCACGACAACAGGGGACACTCGCATTGTACGTTGCAGGCGTGCTGCCAGTGCAGCAGGGAATCACGGTGCATCAGGCAAGGGGAGTGTGACTGCCGTGCGAACTGTACCCGCTGTACCAACTGTGCTGCTCAGGGCTGTACGAATCGCGCCGTTGATTTGTTACGTCTTGGGTAGCCTAAAAACTCATTAAAATAAAAAAAAATAACACTCACATACTTCAAATAATCTTTTGTCACTAATTCCTTTCTAAATTTACTTAGACACAACATTCCTGAGAATTCTAAAACACTGATTCCTGACTTCCTGACAATTAAAGGGAAAGTAATCCTGACATTCCATTTGTCAAGAACAAGCACAGTTCCTTCCCTTACACTAATAGACAAATCAGTAAGCCCCCCCAAAAGTACTTTGTAAAAATGGTAAAGAATGAATACGAATGAATACTTTCACAGGTTTACATGTTTCAAGGAGATTAAGACGTTTAACAAGATTTGACAAAAGAAGTGTAACAAGACATGCGGTTTTTAGAACCGTCTACAATGTTATCGTGATTGCCACAGGTTGTAGGCACATTACAAAACAAACAATAACCAGCCAACCAACCCATCTCTGTCTGTCTATCTCTGTCTGTCTATCTCTGTCTGTCTATCTCTGTCTGTCTATTTCTGTCTGTCTATCTCTGTCTGTCTATCTCTGTCTGTCTATCTCTGTCTGTCTATCTCTGTCTATCTCTGTCTGTCTATCTTTGTCTGTCTATCTCTGTCTGTCTATCTCTGTCTGTCTATCTCTGTCTCTCCTGCCACCTCCCTTCCCCCTCAGCTCCTACGAGGCCGATCTAATCTGTCAATTTGTTTGGGGTCGTATTCATGCATTGTCCGTGTCAGTGTCGATCAATGCAAATAGACTGAACATTCCTCATTGATGACGATCGCAACAGCCAAGTTGATGGTTGAGTGTTTGGAACCCCGCCACCTGCTTGATAAAGAGAAGAGATGTTCCGATCCTCCGGGTCACTTTATTTGCATACCTGCTTGCCCCCCCCCCCCCCCACCTCCCCCCATGTTGTGGTACAAAACCATGTAAAAATGGTAAAGATCCTGAAATCCATGTCAGTGAATTATAGAAACATGAAAATACCAAGCATGCATCCCACGACACAGAGTAGAGTATAAGTATATGGCCGACGGAACATACGGCCAAGCACATACAATCCTCTTCGTGCAAAACCATGAGTGTATGTGGGCGTTTTGGCCCACAAACGCACAGGAAAATAAAATAATGTTTGTACCATGTGAGGAAACACGTTCACATACTATTGCATGACAATAAGGTGAGTCACACTATCTAAAACAACGCTATGACAGAAGTGACGGTCATATCACGCACACAACTCATAATTATGAACAGCGCTATGACATAAGTGACGGTCATATCATGCACACAACTCATAATTATGAACAGCGCTATGACAGAAGTGACGGTTATATTATGCACATCACACAGGGACCGGCTGTGGAATGTGCTCCGCCGTGCAGTACCTCTGGGTCACCGGGGAACCAGGCTGTCTCTCCTGCCCCGCCCTTAATGACAAGATCACAGGAATCAGAGGACCAAGTGTTAAGGTTGTCAGACCATGAGGTAAATTCATCTCAGAAAAAAAAACCACACACCGAAACCTCATATTTTAAGACTTGAAGTTACGTTTAAAATGAATAAGGTGCATTATCATTAGTTTTACTCTTTTTGTGTTGTTGTTGTTGTTGTTGTTGTTGTTGTTGTTGTTGTTGTTGTTGTTGTTGTTGTTGTTGTTGTTGTTTTCCTTGTTTTCCTTGTTTTTGTTTTTCATTTTGAATTTACACCATAGAACAATTATCTGCTGTGTTTTAGGCAAATATTGTGTGAACCACCAACGAGACATAAGTCCCTATTTGGTGTCTGTATTTTCACCGTCTTCATAGTTGACGTAGGTTGTGAATGGTACTAGAAGTGAGCAGGCAGTACACCATCATGTCTTTGATTCCAGAGAGAGTTTCTCAACGCCTGGTTCCCTCACCTTGAGAGCGAATCATACATAATCCCCCCGGCTCACATGGACACTGTGCAAGAGAGAATGGCAAATATCGGAGAAGGTGAGCGAATCCAGGTACTGAAAACACAGCAACAAATAGACAGAGATGAGAGTAGAGAGGTCAGGGACACTGTCCGCATAGACAGAGTGCTGAAAAATGTCCACCACTGCATGAATCAGATAAAGAACAAAGCCGCAAGGGAAAAAGAAATTATGGTACTTCTGACCCAAGCTAAATTTGGTGTATATGGTGCCGATACCCAAAGCATCTATACTGGTGCAGCCGCCAGGAACACGAACAGCGTCAAAGCAGAGCCGTTGAACCTGAAGGAGGACTTTGTTGACCTGCTCGTCATACATCGCGAGCGTGGGATAATGATGGCGGCAATCATACCTCAGACAGAAGACGACCCCCTTGCAGTTCAAGAAGAACTAAAGAAGGCCGCTGCCTACCTGAAGCAAGCCAGAGATGTTGTGAGGCGCTCTGTTCTGGGTGACCTGGTCACACAGCCAGCCCTCCACCAGGCCATTGTCCTGCCCGACACAACGAGACGCTGTCTGGAGGAGGTGCTGCTGAACATGAGCGATGTAAGTTAACTCTTAACCTACACTCGCTCACACACGCAAAAACGGACGAACGCAGGAGAGAAGGAGAGAGAGAGAGAGAGAGAGAGAGAGAGAGAGAGAGAGAGAGAGAGAGAGAGAGAGAGAGAGAGAGAGAGAGAGAGAGAGAGAGAGAGAGAGAGAGAGAGACCTTTGTTCACCAACGTAAAGTAAGGGCCAGTTCATAGCGCTATGCTCTTAGTCCACACACTGTGTGCAGTGTCCGTCCGTATGTCCGAACAAAAGACATTTGCAGACTTCTGGTATTTAATAATTTTCCGATTTGACCCCGATTTGATTGACCTTCGTCAAATGTTAGGGTCACAGCGGGGTCATGCTCATCAACTTTTTAAGTTTAGTTTCTTTCAGATATTTGGGTAACAAAGCCTCCATATTTCACACAAATGTGTGTGTTATTAATCAGCAGACATGACCAAAATGTAGCTTGTTTCGTAAATGTTCACAGTAATAGCATGGACATGTTTGCTGGACAAGATGATCACCACTGAACATATCTGGAATAATACAGGTCACACTTTTGATCAAGTTTTTTTTCGATTATTCTGATGCCAACGTTCTCTTGAACATTTAATTTATGAAGCTGAAAGAGGACTTTTTTAATTATTTTTTTATTGGGGTTAAGTCTTAAAATGTGGGTTAACTTACAGAGGTTATGAACAAAAACAAAACAAAGGGTCTTATTGGGGGAGGTCAGGCATAGATGGGGGTGGTTGTATAAGAAGGGAGGGACTCTTGTGGGAGTGGTGGTGGCGGGAGTCTTCCATGGGGGAGGGGGGAATCCTAAAGGGGGGGGGGGGGGGAGGTTACATTGTTGTGGGACAAGACGAAGGCGAGTCGAATAAGCATTTGCTTTTTATTTTTTACTGGAGCTCTAAGAACAGTGACCTTGAATAGTAGACGTCATTTTTTTGTCGCGAAAACGACGTCAATTGTACTTTACGTAGCCTAATGCGCGTCAGCACAAACGGGAAACTCTTTTCCGAAAAGATGGTTTGCTTTTGTCCAGAAAGTTGTCTTTTAGGCTGGTAAACACTAAAGCAGGAATGAAGAGATTTGCAACTCAGGTAGGCCTAATGTTACACTGTCTTTGTGTGCATCGTGTATTAAACCACCCCTTGTGCCATTTCCCGCATTGTTTACAGTCCGTGTGTGTTGATCTCAGTTACAGGAGTTGCAGGAAGGCCTCAGCGTCGAGCCAGGTCGGAATGTCAGCCAGATATGTCTTTGTGAGGACGACATGGCTGACCAGACAAGGCTCGACGCGTGGTGGAGGGCAAGCTTTGAACGGAATGAGGGCGGGGACCCTGCCATGGATGCAGCTACCTACACACAGTTGGTTGCCAGGTACGTTGCATAGCTGTATCATATCGGTGAAGCGCACGCACGCACGTTTGTTATTACTTGACCTAACGTCATCTATCTTTCTTTCTTTCTCCTGACCCCCCCCCCCCCTCTCTCTCTGTCTCTGTCTCTCTCCCTCTCTCTCTCTCCCTCTCTCTCCCTCTCTCTCTCTCTCTCTCTCTCTCTCTCTCTCTCTCTCTCTCTCTCTCTCTCTCTCTCTCTTTCTTGTTTCTTGTTACGAATTCTCTGTTTTGATCTCGCCCTGTCTATCCCTGTTTGTGTTTTTGTTCGTGGTCTTTGTGGTGATTGTTTGACTTGCTTTGATTTGTTTATTGCTTTGATTGATATGCATGCATGCATGCATGTGTGTGTGTGTGTGTGCTTGTGTGTGGGTGTGTGTGTGTGTGTGTGTAACGGTATGTGTGTGTGTGTGTGTGTGTGTGTGTGTGTGTGTGTGTTTGTTTGTGTGTGTGTGTGTGTGTGTGTGTGTGTGTGTGTGTGTGTGTGATATACCTAATAATGTGTGAATGTGTATGATGACAGATTCTCCATACCACTGACAACGGTTGAGCTATTCCTCAGCAGACAGCCAAGAGTACAGCTGTGGACCCAGGGCCATCTTGTTCACGCTGTTGGAATGGAGCATGGTCGACCAATGACAAGCATCGCTCTGTTCCCGCAGCAGTTTCAAGTCTTGGAGGAGCCGCCAGACGACGACGACGTCGACGTGAGGATCCTCTGGGGCCCGACGGGCACTTCAAAAAGCATAGTCTTGATAATAAAAGGTTTTTTTCTGCTGAGGAAGGGCTGCGGCACCGTCTTTGTTCTTCAGACGAGTGATGATGGCGCTGCTGCTGCTTACCTTGTGGGTCATCAGGTGAGAGAGACTGCGGGACAGGGAGCCGGCAGCGTGCAGCTCGTCAACATGGCGGGGGTACGGGTACGGTCAGAGGAAGGCAAGAAGAAAGTGCAGGCCTGGGTGGAGGAGCTGTGTCAACACGCACAGACACACGGACGCGTGCACATCCTGGCCGATGAGGCTGAGTGGTAAGAATGACGCTGTACACTGAATCAAAGAAACTACAATGGGAAGAAGGATAACTTCCTCATTGGGCATGCTTAGAAATGAGAATGGCTAAATATGAGTTATTCCCCTTTGCTGCATGCTGATCAGGCTGTTTCCTGCTTTGTTATGACTAGTACAGTCGATCTTTCTCATGTTGTGACTTGCTTTATTTTCACATTTTCGGTATTTAAAACAGCAAACACACACACACACACACACACACACACACACACACATACACTGAAGAAGTTTCCATTTTGATTCGGTTATTTTATTTGGTGCTATATGTTTGCTTCACATTGTTTCTTCTTTTACATTGCTTGAGGTATCCCAATTCGCTAAACACATCCATAATGCATGCATGGCTCATTCGAAAGAGGGCAACTGAACAACTGATGCCCAATAGCAATAAATACTGAACAACTGAACAATAAATAGCAATAAATGATGACAGTGCCAAGTTTTTAAGTACAAAGTGAAATCATGTGACTGGACAAAGGCACAATTACAAAATACAAATAAAAAAATCGTGGCCCATTTTAAATTAAGTTCTCAGCTCATGGGGAAGCATAAGATGACCCTAGAAACCGAAATTAGGAGACCTCCCGCCCCCAGGGCAGACTACAAAAAAAAAGGGGGGGGGGGGGGCTAATTTGTGAAAAAGTATAAAAGGAATCAAAAACTGTATACATGTATTTAGTTAATACCCCAAAAATTGTATAGTATATACAATGTCAGACCCTAAAGAAAGTTTGTTAGTCATTGCTTAGGCAAAACAAAGCAAAATAGTCTGTTTACGGTATCCCGACCAACCCTATTTTTCCCCGCCAACCCTAGACCTTTTTTTTGGCATTTGGAGAAAAAGAAAAAGAAAAAAAATCAATTTTGTTCCTGTTTTTTTTGCAAAATAATTTAAAAAGATGGTTATAAAAAAAAAAGTAAGAAAAGCCGACCTACCGACCCTCTTTTTGTGTGCCTATGTTACTGTAAACAGACCAAAAGGTACATCAAAAACAACACACCAGGGATGCTACTCTCCCCTTAAAAATAGCCATGAGTCATAGGTGTGACGTTTGAATCTTTTAGCTAAATAAAACCATAGGCAATTGATCGGAAATATCAGGAAAAATCTTACAAGTTTATTATTTGTTTGCTTGGACCAATCCTCTTGCCGAAGTGTTTTACAGTAACAATTGATTTTACGTCAAAAATATCACAGGAATATCGAATGTTGAGGTAAGGCTGGGATAGCCAAGTTCAAGAATAACGGAAGGTGACTGTTGAATCTTTTTGAAAATGTATACAAATATAGATGGTAGGCAATTCAAAATTAAAAAAAGGACTCTCGGAGCATGGACTTTTGAGTCAAAAATTAAAGAAGGCTCTATGAGCCGAAGTACATGTTTTGTCTATTGTCTTTTTTTATTTTGAATTCCCTACGATCTATATTTTGATACAATTTTGGACCCTCTTTGTACGGAGAGAGTTGGCAATTGTTAATCACATTCTCTCATCTCATCGACTCTCCTTCGGCTCCTTGGTAACATGCGTTCCGTCTCTGCCAGGATTGGATACAGCAGCAGATAACCGGTAAATATGTAACAGGCATAAATGGCAAAATAGCTCGCCTCGCCTGATAATATATGAGACAACTGTTCTATTACAAAGTCTTTCTTGGGAGGCTTGGCTAATTTACTCGCTCGTTTTACACGGGGTTCCATCGTTGTCTTTTCTAATCGGAAAACCTTGCTCCTCAGTTTGTTGACCTTCTGCCGAAGTTCCGCTTCACGAGGGGATGGGGAGGATGACGACTTTGATGCTTTACATCCTATGTCCTCCAGGATCGCCTGAATGTCATCTAAAAAAGAAAACACACACACAAAACACACATAAAATAACATAACCATAACAAGTTACAACCTGGAAGAAATTAAAACATGTGTAATTCAATCACAAAATGAAAATAAACAATAGCGTAGGAAGGCAGGCCAGAAATGAAGTGTATTAGCAACTATGGATACGATGTGGAACAATGATGGAATTGACCTTGTTTGGTACTGAATGGGTGAGGCCATTAGAACTGTACCCACGGAATACGCGCTATATAAGCTTTATATTGATTGATTGATTGATTGATTAGGACAACAGTACCAGGTAAACTCCTCACACACCATGCCTCTTTCTTTCTTTATTTGGTGTTTAACGTCGTTTTCAACCACGAAGCTTATATCGCGACGGGGAAAGGGGGGGGGAGATGGGAATAGAGCCACTTAATTGTTTCTTGTTACACCATGCCTCTAACAGGATATGTTTCCCATCATTACGTGTGGGAACTACAGGTACAATTTCATCCATCCATGCATCCGCCCTATACAGCTTCTTCTTCTTCTGCGTTCGTGGCCTGAAACTCCCACGTGCACTCATTTATTTGCACAAGTGGAATTTTATGTGTATGACCGTTTTTACCCCGCCATTTAGGCAGCCATACGCCGCTTTCGGAGGAAGCATGCGGGGTATTTTTGTGTTTCTAAAACCCACCGAACTCTGACATGGATTACAGGACCTTTTTCGTGCGTATTTGGTCTTGTGCTTGCGTGTACACATGAAGGGGGATAAGTCACTAACAGGTCTGCACATAAGTTGACCTGGGAGATCGGAAACATCTCCACACTTAACCCACCAGGCGGCCGCGACCGGGATTCGAACCCTCGACCTTCCGAGTTAATAGACCGACGTCTTACCACCCCGCCACAGCGCCCGTCACCCTATACAGCGATTATCAACTATGTAATGGATGAGTTTAAACATTTTTTGATGTCAGGGTGTTCTTCATGGTTAAAAATCTCTTACCTGGTTGAACAATTTGTGCATCAGGCGACAGGTCGGTGCTGGCTTCATTTGTAGCTACCCTTTGCGATGGTGGCTTCCTCCCACTAGCAACCTGCAAATTGCACAGCTCTTTAACTGACAAACTCACAACCAACACCCAGTCACAATGAAACATTTCTCCCAATTTCATGGCATTGGTCTTAGGCCACACACAAAAAGTGTATGTTTCTGGTAAGGCAAAACAAAAAATAATCTGTTTACGGTATCCGGACCGACCCTATTTTTTTTCCCACCGGCCCTAGACTTTTTGGGGGCATTAAAAAATAAAATTAAAATATTCAGATGGCTAAAATACAAAACTAAAAAGCCGACCTACCGACGCTATTTTTTGGGGGGCTACGTTACCTTAAACAGACTTTTTTGTGACCTAACATGACTAAAGGTGGAGATTTTTTTTCTAAACTTTTTTTTTTTAAACCATCTTTTTAACTATTTCGTTGAAAAACAGGAAAACAATTGATTTTCGAATACCCCTTTTATTTTTGAAAATGAAAAAAAAAAAAAGTCTAGGGTCGTCGGGAAAACATAGGTAGGGTCAGGTGACCAGAAACATACAACTTTTTTGTTGTTGACGCCGACCCTATACCTTTTTTGCCATTTGGGGCTGTTTTTTTGCAAAATAAGTTCATCATATCATCATAATCAAGACGTCGATCCAAAATAAGTAACTTTTTTTTGTTGGCCTTATCATTTTTTTGCGCTAAATGCAAACAGGCATTATTTGATGGGAACAATGCTAACTTGTTTTCAATTCTTACATCAGCCTCAAACTTGTCATTACTCAACCTGCATTTAATAGTGTGCTTCTTTGGTTTGCAAAAACCTAAAACCAATAAATAAATAACCTTCGGTGGTGGATTGGGCACTGCAAACAATGTCGGGACAGCATTCCACACAAGTGATCCTCTCTGCAGGATTGTTTTACTGGTTGGCCTCAAAGTGATCAGTACAAAGCTTGAGACCTTGAACATCAGCTGGCTGCAGCTTTTCAAAGTCCTCTCGCCTTGTGAATTGCATCCATATTCTGCACCTAGTTTGACAATAAAAACAACAATGTTATTGTTAAACTAAGGCCAAAAAAAAAAATAGGTGTGGTTACGGTAACATAGCCAAAAAAAATAGGGTAGGTAGGTAGGCAATCACTTTTTTTTTTTTTTAATTTTTTTTCTAATGTGTACAAATTAAACCTACTTGACAGAGAAATAAGTGTGCGACACGGGCGCTTTCGCTTTCATTGCGTTTTTTGCACTCGGTTTTTTTTTTTTTTTTTTTTTTTTGGTGACAAATGTAATAAAAAGTTATAGGATCGGCCCCTAAAAATAGGGTAGGTCGGGTTACCGTAACCACACCTATTTTTTTTTTAGGCCTAAGCAAAAAGGAAAGACAAAAAAAGCTAAATCAGATCTTCAGTCTAAATCTAACGCTCTGCCTGAACGCAAAACGGATGAGTGATGTACCTTTGTACTGTAGTTTTCCCGTAAGCAAGGTTTGATAAAGGCTTCGGCAAATATGCCCACGGGTTTGTCATCAAGTGT
>NW_027125994.1:30000-37500 GCF_037325665.1 Littorina saxatilis | reverse complement strand
GTTTACTGAGTGGTTACGTCCCTTGAGTAAGAAGGAAAACATTTTAGGATGAATCAAATTTCTAAGTTAAATAAAACAAATTGGTTTGACAAATTTGGCCCCATGAATGTAAGGTACACAAGGTCGCTCACCAGTACTATCGAAGGGTGTTTTTTTGTTCAGTGTAGAGTTTATACTAGATCAACGAGGCCGAGAAGCGAAATATCAACACGGCAACAAAAAACACACACGCTACAAGCAATAAAAGAAAACGGTACCGTGCAACGAAGGTAGAGAGGTAGAAGACTTGGGCGTTGAGGGTACAATGCAAATAACAACACTAACACCACTCAAGGAAAAATGTCGCAGCCAAGGAAAAAAAAGTTTTAAGCCAATGCTCAGACAGTTGTAAAGACACTAATTTTGTTGAAGGGCTGAAGGCAGGCATACTGCCAAGTGGGTGTTTGGTTTCGAAAGTAGCTGAATATTGCGTGTCTCATTTTGTCCTGATAAACGCCGGTTGAAAAAACTCTTTGCATACAATTGGGAGACTAATGATAATAGGCTGCGTGTCTTCTCACAGGCACCGGAATAAATTATGTTTTTATGTGGTCAACTTCATTACTGACCGACGGGCGCAGTGGCGTGGTGATAAGACGTCGGCCTCCTAATCGGGAGGTCGGGAGTTCGAATCCCGGTCGCTGCCGCCTGGTGGGTTAAGAGTGGAGAATTTTTTCCGATCTCCTAGGTCAACTTATGTGCAGACCTGCTAGTGACTTAACCCCCTTCGTGTGTACATGCACGAAAGCACAAGACCAAGTGCGCACGGAAAAGATCCTGTAATCCATGTCGGAGTTCGGTGGGTTATGGAAACACGAAAATACCCAGCATGCCTACTCAACGAAAGCGGAGTGAGCTGACTCTGGTCTCAGAGCAAAATGTGGGGAACCCAAATGGGCAAACGAGCTCACACGTAACCAGAAAATTCTGGAACGCTGAAGAAGAAGAAATTACTGACCAACGTCGAATGGGTGCATCCAGGCTTTTACATGCATATGAGATAGAAGCATATTTTCATCTGAAAACGTATACCAGCAATCTATAAACTGCCTGCTTCAGATTAACAGTGGCATTTGTGTTTGTTTGTTGTTGCTGTTGTTGTTGTCCGTTTGTTGTTGTTGTTGTTGTTGTTGTTGTTGTTGGTGTTGGTGTTGGTGTTGTTGGTGTTGTTTGTATGTGTTTTTTGATTTTGTCGATTGTTTGTTGTTGTTGTTTTCTGTTGTCGATTGTTTGTTGTTGTTGTTTTCTGTTGTTGTTATTGTTGCTGTTGTTGTTGTCGTCGATGTCGTCATTGTTTTTGCTGTCATTGGTGTTGCAGAATTAGTCTCTCAGGTTTATTAAGTATAAGTTATGATAGAAATCCAAATAAAAATGTTCTCTCTGTACAGAAAAGAGATACACTCTTAAGTTTTCGTATGTTACCGAGTTGGGGATGAGCGTTTCCCATATACAATCCTGAACGGAGTGGTTGACTAATTTGTCTAGAAATGAATTGAACAAGAAATTCCTTCGAGGTAGGAAAAACACCCCCGTTGGTCAAAGGGAAATAACCATTCTCACTGCACCCATTCTCACTGCCACCAACTGAGAAGGTTATTTCCCTTTGACCATGAATATGTTTCTCTATAAGTCGTTGTAGAATCTTAATCCACCAGTAACTCCCTAACCGTGTGTTTGACTGGTCCCAATTTTTTGTAAGGACCGTCTCAGGAATGTATAGAACCTGTTCACCAAGTTTGGTGACGATCGGTCCGTTCATTCTTGAGATCTATATGCGAACACAAACACACAAACACACAAACACACAAACAAACACATCGACCGAAACCTATACACACCCCTATACCGGGGGTGTAAAAATGAATTAACCTTATTTAATTCTGATGCCTGTGTTTTGGCCGGGGTAGTCCTCACGGACGGAAATCCCATTGGCTATGAATGTGCAAGCAGGAAGTTTTTCAAGTAGAAACAACTCAGTATCTGACGGATCAACAATCACAATTCAACGATGGCTGTTCAATTGGTGTGTTTTATTTTCTCGAAAATTAGTCATTTAATTGTTGCATTTGAAGCTATATATCACAGTCATAGTGACTCAAAAAGAGGCAATAGTAGGGTGACTAGCTATAACGACAGGAAAATTAAGGTCGTTTCCCGAAAAGAACATCTATTTGAAAAAAAAAGTTTTCCTTGAAGCTTGCTTACGTGATGATTCAAGCTTTTCGTCTGAATATCAATAGTCATGTACAGGATTATCAATGAAACACAGTAACAATGCTGTTGAAAGACACTGTCCTTTTCAAAGAGGGAGAGAGAGAAATTCAAGTTGTACGCCCTGACGGCAAAGCCGTTCTCGGGTTTTAACCCGACTTTAGATGAGACTATATAGGTGGTATCAGCCATCTGCACTTATGCTTATGGCAGAAGGACCGAGGTCTTTTACGTGCCACTGTGGTGACACGGGGGTGGGACATTGATACCGTCTCTAGGTCTGCACATACGGTTGACCCGTGTCCGTCCCTGCCCGGATTCGAACCTGCGACCCTAATAGGATCACAAGTCCAGTGCTCTACCACCTGAGCTACCCGAGCCCCCCCCTTTTCAAAGAAAATTCACATGGTGATTTAAAGTGTTCATCGTAAAATCCTAAGCGGGAACACAGACCTCTGTGTGCAAAATGCAGGTCTCCCCCCCCCCCCTCCCCAGTAACCCACGCCTACTAAAAGTCTTAACAAAAATGGAGAAATGCGGGCCAAGGATATCCCTTTTTTCCACAAAAAAGAAAAAACACACAAAACAAAGACCACAAAAAACACATCAAAGCGAAACACAACAAACAATCAAACAAACGAACAAACATATATTAGTAGACCAGAAAGTGTCTGTCACTCTCACATGAAGTCTTGGTTAGCCTTGACCTTGGAACACTCAGTATACGGTCGAGTCACAATACCTCTTCACTGTGATTCTCTGATACCAAGAACACATCTGACGGCCTTGATAACTGTATCACGTGGCAATCACGTGACTGAATTATGAACATGTCACAGACGAAAAATACCAACGTTGAAAGGTACCGTCATTGTTTTGGTGGCGTAAAATAAGCTTCTGCTTGAGTCCGTGTCCTAGCTGCTTATTTTACATTGTTTTATGTCATGTTTTTTTTTAAAATAATATCGTGTTTAAACCAAAGGTACGGTCCTTCTGATGGTTATTTAGGCGGCTGGCTGAGACTTTGCGTTCAATCTTAAAAAAATGAAAATAAATACAATAAATCGAAATAAACTGGATCGATAAATGGATGCTATTTGTAAACAACAAAAAAAGACATTTGACACGCATCGAGATATAATCATTGTTCTGCAAAACGCATAACATCGAAACGTCACTCTGGAACCTATAATTTTCTTTTTCGCATGACGACACCGTATTTCTCAAAGAAGAAACACAAACCAAGGTTAAAATTCAAGGAACAGCATTTACAATCAATCAATCAATGGCAGTGGTATACATTTTAGGAACAACTCAGTATTTGACTGATCGGTACTCACAATTCAGCGATGGCTGTGCAATTGATGCTTTTTTTCCCCTCGAACATTAGTAATTCAATTGCTTCATTTGAAGTTATCACAGTAATAATGACTCAAAAAGAAGCAGTAGTAGGATGACTAGCTATTACGACAGAAAAATGAAGGAAGAAACACAAACCAAAGTTGAAATTCAAGGAAACGGATTTACAGCGGCAGTGGTATACATTTTGGGAACGCTACTATCAGATAACATTTCACAAACACCACTGGCGGACATCCGTACAGGAGCACAAAAGCCGTCCAAAAAATTGCATTATCTACAAATTCACCATCATCTCTAAATATTCTCTGCTGTCTTGGAAACAAGCAAATCTAAAAAAAGGGCATTCTAAGAATTGAACAATTGCCCACAGGAAAACTACACAGGATGGATAATCATGCATATATGTCAAAATACCGATGATCAATGACACTGCTATATGAGTCAGTGTCAACATCCTGATTGTATTTTTATTTCGAGTAGTGAATCTATAGTGTATGTCTGTCAGAACAGCAAGAACATTTTATTTTGTTTTAAATCAATCAATAGGTAACATGCACATTTGTTTTAAAAGTAAAACAAAATCCGAAAAGAATCCAACGATCGCCGAAAAATATGTGTGTTCATGCATTGCCAAGTTCTAACAGAAGGACGTACAAAAACGTTACAAGTACATTTCTTTGTAGACTTACACAAACGAATCACTCAAAACCCGCCGACACTCTTTGTGTGCTTAAAGCCATGCTTCCACTGATTTCTTGGTGTTTTATTCTAACGCAAAAAAACAAAAAAACAAGTCGCGTGAAGCGATATAAAAACATTGAGTCAATATGTCAGGTTGAAACTAAAAGATCAACATACAAAAACCAGCCATCACCGAGACTAAATGTAGTAAGTATTGGCTAGCAGAAGACCGAGACGGGTCACGCTCGGCTCCGCGAAGCAATATCTGCTGAAGAGACATTAAACCCCAAAAACCAACCAACCGCGAAGCAATGACAACGTAGTACCTATTTTCTTTAATTGTGAGCATATTTTAGAGTAAACATGGCATAACTATATATTTTTAGATTCAGGAAATGACACAAAATAAGATGCAATTATTTTTGGATCGATCACTCAAATTTTAATTATAATCATAATTTTGCCTAACATAATAATGTCTTTCGAGGCGACCCTGTAACTATGTGTGTGTTTGTGTGTTTGTTCTGTTTAAAACCAGTCTTGATCTAAGGACTAAGTCCGGTTGAGAATAAAAGCTGGTTCTTGTATATGACTGTGTACGTAGGTGTTAGTTGGAGTGCCTTGGAGAATGATGAGCATATGAGCTTGCGGTGATCATCCTTTTTTGAGGATGAAAGTCGCTTGTTCATTTCAATGCTTGTTATTCTCTCAGGTGCCAGGAGAAAAGGTTCCGTACAACTCTCGCTTACTCTATTACACATGTCGTATGCATTAAGAGCGATTACTTCCCTTTGGTTATTTGATATAATAATGTCTGTTAATTGTAAGTACATTTTCAGATTAAACATGGCATGTCTACATATGTTTGGGATCAAGGAGATAATAAAGAAAAAGATAAAACCATTTTTGGGTCGATTACGAAATTATCAATTTTAATTACAATTTTGAGATTTTTAATGAAAAATCACATTAAGTAATTTTTAAGCTTCACAGCTGAAATGCAATCCCATAGTCCGGACTGAGTCGAAGATTAGTTCACTAAAATGTTAATCAATTTGATCAAAAATGAGGGCGTGACAGTGCCGCCTCAACTTTCATGAAAAGCCGGATATGACGTCATCAATAATATGTATCTAAAAAAGAATAATAGGTCTGGGGATATCATACCCAGTAACTCTCATGTGAAGTTTTATTAAGATCGGTCTAGTAGTTATCTTGGAATCGTTCTGCACGTACATATGAACATACACACACACACAGACTCTTCAACCCTCGTCTTGATTCCCCGTCTATGTTGAAACATTTAGTCAAAACTTGACTAAATATAAAAAGCACGCTGCAAGGACAAAGAAAAGAAAGAAAGGCCAGGAACAAGGAAAAGAAAAGAAGAAAGAAATCTCTTATCTTCAAAGGACAAGTGCAAACAGGAAAACTGGCCAGTAGAACAATGATACTCTCATTTTGCACAGAACACTTTGCACGGAATACCTTACACAGTTTCTCTTCTCGTCGGCGATCATGTTCATCAAATCAGATCAGTTCAGACTTTTGCACAGGATCATCGACTCGGCTACAGTGGAACCCCTTTTTTTAAGACCCCCCCCCCCCCCAATTTAAGACTCCCTCCCTTTTAAGACCCTGTTTTGTGAGACTTTCTGTTCATAGCCTTTGTCAATTTACCCCCATTTTAAGATTCCCCTCTGTTTAAGACCTGATGCTTTGAGATGTTTAGGGGTCTTAACTTTATTTATTTATTTATTTTATTTATTAAGGAGATTTCTATAGCGCATAACTAAAAGCGCTATGCGCTTTACAATATCACTAGGTATAAGCACACGCAAACATACTCTGATTAAATAGAACTTAGCCTAACAAGACATATTAAGAACACTTAACATTTGAGTTCATACAAAAATAGAGAATTACATTAAATACTGGACAAACGATTAAAATAAGCTTACGGCCTACACCGACTACAATGGACTATTTCAAATACACAAATTTAGTTAACTATAAAAGGCAGTGCATAAAACTCCATAGTCCTAAGAAGGTAGAACAAATAAAAAAACATAAAAGACTATTTAACTATAATTACTTCGTAAAAGATAATAAACATGGAATACAAAGCTGTATTCTTGACAATCATGCGTACAAAATACGGCGAAATCGTATGGGTTCCCAGGTACGGATATATCCGCTCAGACATTTAGCTTCAGTCGCTTCCTGTAACGTCCGTCTAACCCCTGCCGCAGTCCAGCGTGTTTCTACACAGTTTCTACACAGTTAATACAATTCTGAGTGACCTGCTGCAACACAGCTGGTCTCGGCTAAAAAAATGTTTTTTTAAAAAACTTGGTCAATGGTGTAGAAAGTGTAAAAGGGGGTTTCCATTGTATATTATATTCAGCATCTGAAATCTAGCCAGGATTTTAGTAGCAAATTTCCATTGTATATTATATTCAGCATCTGAAATCTAGCCAGGATTTTAGTAGCAAATCTCAACAGCCTTGAATGTTTTGAAAATGCCACGTGTATCAATCTGCAAAGGTAGTTCATAAAAAAAATATGCCACTCTGTGCAGGAAGCAGACAAGATGCTGATTTGTGCTATGTGTCCAAGCGGAAGAATGGCCGTGACCCATGTACACACCTAGGGCAGAGCTGAGTTGGTGAGCAGAAATGCTTTAACTGGAAGGACTGTGCCTTTAACTTAGTGATCCCGTTCTGAACGCTAGACATAACCCCCCCCACACACACACACACACACACACACATACACACACAAACACACACATACACACACACACTCACACACACACACACACACACACACACACACGCACACACACACACACACATACACACACATACACACACACACATACACACACGCACACACACACACATACACACACACAAACACACACACACAAACACACACACACACACACACGCACACACACACATAGAGTCTGAACAGCTTAAGTGTAACATTTGAAGATTAACATATGTGATCAGCATTTAAAATGGTTTTTGCTGAAGGAATAAAAGAGTTTTTAAAAGAGTTATTGCGGGCCTTAGGCACCCTGAGTCGCCGGGACACTAAACTTGAATAATACTAACATCCCCCTCACCTCCACCACACCACCACCCACCATGGACACTCCTCTTAATCCTTTTACTGACACCCCACCCCCTCTCCCTCTCC
>NW_027125994.1:7500-27500 GCF_037325665.1 Littorina saxatilis | reverse complement strand
CCTCATTTTACGGTGTGTGTGTGTGTGTGTGTGTGTGTGTGTCTGTCTGTATATGTGTGTGTGTGTGTGTGTGTGTGTTTGTTTTTTGTTTGAGTGTTTGTTTGTTTGTTTGAGTGTTTGTTTGTTTGTTTGTGTGTGTGTGTGTATACGTGAGTGAGTGAGTGTGTGTGTGTGTGTGTGTGTGTCCGTAGGTGCGGGCGCGTGCGTGTGCGCGTGCGTGTGTGTTTGTGTGCTTGTTTGTTTGTTTGTGTGTTTGTTTGTTTGTGTGTGAGTGTGTTTGTGTGTGTGCGTGCGTGCGTATGCGTGTGTGTGTATGTTAGTGTGTGTGTGGGTGTGTTGGTGTACCTGTGGGTGTGTCTCTCTGTCTGTCTGTATGTCTGTGTCTGTTTCTATATGTAAAGGTTCGAAGTTATTTTAGCATATAGGTTTTTTATGGTCTTAACAGTTAAACATGTATTACGTTATCATTAAGATTCATGCTTTGTTAGCACTAAGCAGTTGTTTTAATCAGTCTGGTTTTCTCTTGTTTTCATCTTATGAACATTCTAAATGTTAGACTAACTTATTGTCTTGTACAGAATAACAACTGTGTGAATGGTGCTATACTGAATGAAAGAGTGTGACATGAAGTTCTTGTACATCATTGTAAAGAGTGTGAATGACGTTTTAGTTTAGATGTCAAGCGCTTAGAGCAAGCCTTTTTAACGAAAGTTTTTGATTTAGCGCTATATAAATGTTCTTCTTCTTATTATCCAAGCGGAGCGCGGGCGAAGCCCGCGCGTAGCGAGGTAGTTTTTTTTTTCATCTCCCAGCACTGAAAATTTTTTGGCCAAGTGGTGTCTGTCTGGACATTGTTCTAGAATTCATCTTTTAGCACAATATTAGCGACACTGTTTGGACAATTCTATTAAAATTAGGCGTACAAACTGATTTTGTTTCGGGGAATCCTCTCAGAGGATCAGAATTTTCATATAATATCATCGGAAGCTGTTACAACGGGAAAATGTGAAACTTTTGTCACTTTTTAACATGGAATTTCATCTTTGAGCGTTTCAAGCGGACTTTAATAAAATAGTTATTTGCGAATTAAGCAGCGGAAGACACTCACCGGTTCAACATGTGTATGGTCATTAAACCTCAAAACATTTCAGTAAGTGGTTTAGACAAACACCTCCGCCATGTGAGGGTGACTGGTTTGTAGCTGAAGAGTTTTTTTCTAAAGTGTGTTCTAAATACAAATGACGTACTGGTAATGATGTAATGAGTTGTTCTAATCTTGTTCTTGGAACTCTTGCTGTTCCAAGCTTGTTCTTAGCAAGTCTTGGTGACGAGAACAAAGACTATCAATGAAATCTTTAGAAATAACCTCTGACAACGACGACGATGACGACGACGACGACGATAACAACAACAACAACAAATGACATCGACGACGACGACGACAACAACAACAACAACAACAACAACAACAACAACAACAACAACAACAACAACAACAACAACAACAACAACAACACGAGAACAACAACAATCACGACAACGAACATGACAACAACAACACCAACAACTACGACGACAACTACAACGACTGGGTTATGATGACATCACCAATGATTTAAAGGCCGTTAAAAAATCGTTAAATCCTATTTCTTCACTGATTCTTATGAAATTTTAAAGGTAGGTTTGTTGTCCCCAACTTATTTTCACTCCATACTTTTCCAGAAGAAAAACATAATTTTGGCAGTTAAAAACCGTTAAAATTCAATTCTTCACCGATATTTATGAAATTTTGTGGGTAGGTTCGTTGTCCCCAACTGATTTTCACTCTATACTTTTCCAGAAGAAAGACATAATTTTGGCAGTTAAAAAACGGTAAATTTCAATTCTTCACCTATCTTTATGAAATTTAGTGGGTGGGTCCGTTGTCCCAAACTGAATTTTAAGACATACTTTTCCAGACAAAAAACCTTATTTTTGGCAGTTAAAAACCGTTAAATCTCAATTCTTCATCGATATTTATGAAATTTTGTGGGTAGGTTCGTTGTCCCCAACTGATTTTCACTCCATACTTTTCCAGAAGAAAAACATAATTTTGGCAGTTGAAAACCGTTACATTTAAATTTTCACCTATCTTTTTGAAATTTAGTGGGTGGCTCCGTTGTCCCAAACTGAATTTCAAGACAAACTATTCCAGTCAAAAAAACTTATTTTTGGCAGTTAAAAACCGTTAAGTCTCAATTCTACACCGATATTTATGACATTTTGTGGGTAGGTTTGTTGTCAGATTTGACATGATGGCAGAATTGAAAGTGTGAGATATCCTGATGTTTCACAATTTATGCTGCATAATTCAGCCCCATAGGCGCTTGAATTTTAGGTGGAGTTGGGTTTTTTTTCAGCCCAAACCAGTAACCCCCACATGGTTTTCATGTCCCTTTCTGAGAGACTTCAAGAAGTTTCAATTTGACGTCATGATTAGCCTGCCGCATTAGCAAGTATGAAAACACGTCATCGATGACACATTTTAAGACAGAGAGAGAGAGAGAGAGAGAGAGAGAGAGAGAGAGAGAGAGAGAGAGAGAGAGAATCATGTACACACAGATGGACGACTTCGCTTGGGGTATGTACTGCCCGGCAGTACACATCTACTTAATTATTATTATTAAAGGTTTGCCTTGGTGCATGCGCGCGTTTGTTTGTGCGGTTGTGGACGTGTACGTGAGTCTTATGTCCATGCGTTTTGTTTGTTTGCGCACTTGTGTGCGAGTGTAACTGAGTGTGTGTCCATGTGTGTCTATGCGTGTATATTGGTGCATGCGAACTTGCGTGCGTGTCTGTCTGTCTGTCTGTCTGTCTGTCTCTTTCAGACCGTCTTCCCGTACCAGTCCAAACACTGGCTCACATTAATGCTAATGCTACCCCGCACACGAGCAGGCAATTAAGTTTGGTTTTGAGAATGTGAACAACAATTTACTATTCACAGATCGTAAAAACAATTTTCTTTGCCTTCAAGGCCGTGTAGTCTCGGCACATAATGCCTTTCTTTCTGTCTTGTTTACGATTCTTTGCACCATTTTTTTCATTACATGGCTATGGCGTATGGGTTCCCTGTAGTGAAAATGAAGTTCAGCTTTGCGCATCAGGGTGTTTATATGGAAAGAAACGTTATATCATCTGGCTGTTTGGAATTCTTCGGGTCACTGGTGCCATTATCAGCAAGTCAAGCGGTACAGCATTGCACTGCAGTGGCCGTGAGAAAACTCTGACTTCAGAACACGCACGCTTGTGATAACCACAGGCACGGAAATCACACTGGGTAAATTTGTTGTATTTGATTGTAACTGTAGCGAGATGCGCTGCGACCCGAATGAGTCTGATATATGAAAGTAAAAGTTATGAGAATGACCGGAAGTTACGCAGGTCTTCCTTCCCGTGTAAACTAATATGTAAACCATCGTGTAAACATCACAGGTCTGTCCTGGCGTTTACATTGAATAAGAGCATCTTTACACGTGAACACACACCAACAATTACAGCCTGCTCCTGTCTGTGCTAAGTCGGGAATACTAATTATGTTGACAAATTTGTTTGGTAATACACCGCGCTTCGTACGAAATATTTATCCGGTGTCGGCTATTTGAAAAAGTGCATTTAGCCAATGACGGGGTTTTCCTGACCTCCCCTCCCCCTCCCCTTACTCCCCCCTCCCCCCTCCCCCCCGTACTCCCCCCCCCCCCCCGTAGATTTAAAATTCAAAACAAATAATCCCAAATTATCATGATCTAGATTAACCTCACGCTCATTTCCGGCCGTTCCCATGACCACATCACTCAACTGTAGTGAATGGCACTTCACTGAACATAACTGAACTGATCTAGACTGAACTAATAAATCAATATTGAGCCCTCCCACCCCCCACCCCAACCCCCCCCCCACCCCAACCCTCCCCCCCCTCCCAAATAAGGATATTACAAGAAATCAAGTCATTTGACTTTCCTAAAGTTTCTTGTTGTTTTTATTGTTGTTGTTGTCATCGTAGTCGGTATCATCGTCGTACGGTCGTCGATTTTTGTCATCGTTTCAGAACAGGAATCTTGGATACAGTGCCTGTGCCACCCCCCCCCCCCCCGCCCCACAGACTGAAGAGATTCAATTCAACAAGTTAACCACGATACGCCTGACTGCCATGAAAGGACACCCCGCTTTTGATACTCGGCATTTAATCTCTATTCACCCGTTCGTCACGATTGCGATCCGGCACGATATGGGTCATCCTTACACACACAAAAACTCCTCACCGTCAAATGGTGTTTCCCCTTACATTTCATACTTATCATTTATACGTACATGTATACTCTGACCCGGAATTTTTTTCCATTTGAGTTTCGGAGAAACCAACTGTCAGTCTCCCACAAGGAGTTATTTTTACACACGTCGCAACACTAAGGTTGCTTTTATTTGTTTTCTGTTTTTTGAGGGGTATAGTTTTCGTTTAGGTTTTGACACATTTTGAGATACGGTTAAGAAAAGACAAATACATACCGTGTTTAAGAGGGAACAGTTGTTCGTTTGTTTTCAGTGGGTTTGGTTGTAATGGTGGTGGTGTGTGTATGTGTGTGTGTGTCGGGTGTTTGGGGATTGACGCCTTTTTAAAGGCAGAGTAAGCCTCCCGTAAACCATCACAGATACGGTCAGGCTTTTACACACAGTACAAACACCCTTTCATTTAAACACTCACCAATTGAGAACATCCTAGGTGCCCTCCGTAAAGAGCGAACAATTTTCAAAGAATTTATTTTTGCGTGGTTTATCTTACCCCTGAGCCATCGTGAACCCGTGTGATCCAGTTTTCCCTTTTCACAATGCAGTCGTCATAGTTAGTCATTTGAATGCGACTCGACGTGAGCTTATCTACAATAGCACGTTTTTTTATGCACGAAACAACGGCTGTGGTTCACAAGAACTCTAGCGATGGCTTGTGACTGTTGAGAGGAACGGCGATTTGCACTGATAAACCGGCCGTCGTCTGCTACGACCCTTGCGTGACCCTGCTTCCGGGCTTTTCTTTTTTTAAACTTTCACAACTTCGAATTGTTCTGATCTTGTCTTGATGAAAAACGAATTCTTTTATGATTAAAGAATGTTTGTGTAACAAGCTGTCAATTTATTATTTAGATTTTAAAAGTTAGGTCTAGCGCAAAAACGAGGCGCCGTTGTTGTTAACGGAACAAGTCTACGAAAATAAATTCTTGGAAAATGTCTCACGCTCGACTGAAAGCAGCCAGGATGTTCCCGTTCGGTGAGCGTTCAAATGGAAGTATGCTTGTACTGTATTTAGACGCTCGGGGAGCTCTGTGATGGTTTACGGGAGGCTTACTGTGCCTTTAAGATACGGTAAAGATAAGACAAATACCTACTGTGTTTCAGGAAGTATCGGTGTTTGTTTGTTTGTTTGTTTGTTTGGTGGTAGTGGTGGTGGTGGTGGTGCGTGTATGTGTGTGTGTGTCGGGGTGTTTAGGCCGGTTGGACGCCTTTTTGAGATACGGTAAAGATAAGAGAAAAACCTACCCCGACAAAAGATTAAACTTTAAATGCCGTGTTATTTGAGACGCGGGACTTTTTAACGGATATGCATCTATGCGTGACCGTAAAAGCTTATTGTAATAAATGCGTGTGTACGTAAACAGACCTTACTGCAACTATGACAATCCTTCTCTCACGTTTTTCTCGCCCTGAAGACCTTAAAAAGGAGGTTCCGATGTCCTGATAAAGTATCTGACCCGAAATCAGCATATTCAAGTCACCTACAGAAAAGTTTGCCAAATCTTGATAGGGATTTCGCACAACATTCACTGCGGACACGAGGGGTCCATAGTGATGTACGTGATGCAGACCCATATCTAATAATCAGGCAGACTAACGACATGACAGTGACCTTGAACTAATTAACATAGATTGCATTGTGCTTACATCTTCCTGGTTCGCCTTTCGGTTCGTTGATCAACTCTCTCTCTCTCTCTCTCTCTCTCTCTCTCTCTCTCTCTCTCTCTCTCTCTCTCTCTCTCTCTCTCTCTCTCTCTCTCTCTCTCTCTCTCTCTCTCTCTCTCTCTCTCTCTCTCTCTCTCTCTCTCTCTCTCTCTCAATCATTCTCTGGTTTTCTGTTTGTCTGTCTGTCTGTCTGTCTCTCTCTCTCCCCCCTCTCTCTCTCTCTCTCAATCGTTATCTGTTTTTCTGGGTTTTCTCTCTCTTTCTCTCTCTCTCTCTTTTAGTAAGTCTGTCTGTCTGTCTGTCCGTCTGTCTGTCTGTCTGTCTGTCTGTCTATCTCTCTGTCTGTCCGTCTGTCCGTCTGTCCGTCAATCACTCTCTCTCTCTCTCTCTTTCTAAAGAAATGTAAATGACTGTATCATCATCATCATCATCATCATCATCATCATCATCATCATCATCATCATCATCATCATCATCATCATCATCATCATCATCATCATCATCATCATCATCATCATCATCATCATCATCATCATCATCCCAAACATGTGTATATTGGTGTTTGAATTTTAACTTCTATAGTGTTTCTGCTTTAGTATAAATTGGTAGTGATTTGTTTGTTTGTGTGTGTGTGTTTATTGTCCCAAGGACAGATTGCAAAGGAAGTCCCAGCCTTAAATCTTTATCCTTGTAAAATCAAGTCCAGTCTTAGTCTCTCTCTCATCATCTCTCTGTCACTACCCCCCCCCCTCCCCCCACCTCCCCAATCTTTCTTAAGAGTAGGTGTATAGACATATTCCGCCCTTATCAAGTGTTCGGCATGACGAAGCATATGAAAGATTTGTCTATGAGTAAAGTCACGAGGCAAAAGGACTGCAGAAGACAAGTCATAAGGAATTGACATACTTAATTGTATTACACTTTCCCCCATATCTAATACATACAAAACCGATACAAGAAAGAACTCTGCAAAATCTATCTATCTGTCTATCTATCTGTCTATCTATCTATCTATCTATCTATCAATCTATCTATTAATCTATCCATTAATCTATCCATTCATCTATCCATTCATCTATCCATTCATCTATCTATCTATCTATCTATCTATCTATCTATCTATCTATCTATCTATCTATCTATCTATCTATCTATCTATCAATCTATCTATCTCGTTCGTTAAGTTCATTCATTCATTCCTGTATAACCCTAATAAGGCCAAAAAAAAAAAATTGTCTGTTTAGGGTAACATGACCAAAAAAAGTAGGGTCGGTAGGTAGGTAAAGTTTTTTTTTTTTTTTTTTTTTTTTTTTTTTGGCTGAACATTCACTTCTTATATTTGATGAATACATGTTTCAAAACTAACGTATAAATTAAGTAGAAGTGCAGTGCCTGGCACTGCATACCCCAAGCGAAGGAGCCATCATTGAGAGAGAGAGAGAGAGAGAGAGAGAGAGAGAGAGAGAGAGAGAGAGAGAGAGAGAGAGAGAGAGAGAGAGAGAGAGAGAGAGAGAGAGGTTCCACACCTAGAAATCTTGTCAGTTGTTGTGGTTGTTGTTGTGGCTGTTGTGTTTGTTGTTGTTGTTGTTTTGATGACAATACTGTCCTTTTTTGTGTGTAATGTTCTTGTTGTTGTTTTGTTGTTATTGTTTCATACTTGTTTACTCTCTCTCTCTCTCTCTCTCTCTCTCTCTCTCTCTCTCTCTCTCTCTCTCTCTCTCTCTCTCTCTCTCTGTTTATGATGATATCTTTCCTCGGAAAATGCAGTGCTTTGGATGGTAAATGCATATATGTTTGGCAGAGAGAGAGAGAGAGAGAGAGAGAGAGAGAGAGAGAGAGAGAGAGAGAGAGAGAGAGAGAGAGAAAGAGAAAGAGAGAGAGAGAGCGATTACAAGCAAATGACGAAGTCTCGTCCAACATCTCGTGCTAGATTACCTGATTACAAGTAAATAGCGAAGTCTCGTCCAACATCTCGTGCTACCAGATTTCATGTACACCAAGATTACCTGATTACAAGCAAATGACGAAGTCTCGTCCAACATCTCGTGCTACGAGATTTGATGTACACCTAGATTACCTGATTACAAGTAAATAACGAAGTCTCGTCCAACATCTCGATATCTTCAGTAAGGGACAACGGACCTTTTCACAAATGTTCATAAAAATCGGTTGAGAAATGGAAAATAACGGTTTTTAATGGATTTTTGTTGTTGGTGGTTGTGGTGGTGGTGTCGTTGTAGTTGTTGTTGTTGTTGTTGTTAGTGGTGGTGGTGGTGGTGTTGTTGTTTTTTGTTGTTGGTGGTGGAGGTGTTGTTGTTGTTGTTGTTGTTGTTGTTGTTGTCGTCGTCCATCATATCAACCAACTCACCAGGATTGCAAGTAATTCACGGTGTCTCTTACAACATCTCGTTGTTGGTGGTTGTGGTGGTTGTGGTGGTGGTGTCGTTGTAGTTGTTGTTGTTGTTGTTGTTGTTGTTGTTGTTAGTGGTGGTGGTGGTGGTGTTGTTGTTTTTTTGTTGTTGGTGGTGGAGGTGTTGTTGTTGTTGTTGTTGTTGTTGTTGTTGTTGTTGTTGTTGTTGTTGTTGTTGTTGTCGTCGTCCATCATATCAACCAACTCACCAGGATTGCAAGTAATTCACGGTGTCTCTTACAACATCTCGTGCTACCACCAGATTTGATGTACACAAAGACTTTAGCTTGGAAATGGAATCCTCAAGTTTGACGTCATGGAAGATGTCATAACATTTTGAATTCAGCTCCTTGTGTTGAAGAGAATGATGTCATGAGTTTGACGTCATGAGTTTTGATTGTCTTCTTGACCTGGGTTTGACCTCCTTCTTTGTTATGACTTAGAAATTGGAAGCGCTTGTAACTGCCGTTGTCGATGTCGGATCAAAACGATTTATGTCTTAAAACCTGTGAAAGTTTTAGGGGTTCTAACACACACACACACACATCATTTGGTTGAAATCAACTCTAGTGTGGGACCAACCTAGCTTCGCTTGCTTCGCTCGCTTCGCTTGGATAAAACAGAGAGAAAGGGAGAGAAAGAAACGCCAAATGTCTCTTTTTAGCATTTTTACCTCTTTTTTTTATTTTTTTTTTTGAAATCAAAAAAAAGTTTTTGGGTCGGCGCCAAATCGATAGGGTCGGTCGGGTTACCCTAAACAGACAATTTTTTTTTTTTGGCCTAAGTAGTCAAGCCTGATTACAGATGAACACTTGAGCAGCCAGTGATAAACCTTACCTTCAATAATGTCTTTTATCAGTTACAACATCCCACTCGGATGCAATTAAACCAACAAATCACAGTAAGAAAAAAATTCCATGACACACCACAAATCAAGTTAACAAAGTAACATTTAGTTGCAAATAAATAAAGATGAAATTATAGTACTCACAAAAAGAGCTTCTCCGCCTAAAACCAGACGATTTAGTATACCGACAGCAGCAACTGTTGCAGAACCATCAAAACTAATTGCTTGAACACGCGTGCACTGTCCACATGCAATCCGTAACCAACACTTACCGAACTTTAAACGATCTTTACACAGAATACTAGCAGCAGTTTCAACACACAGACAGAGTGACAGTCAGAGTGAAACTGACTGATCAACGGAAGTGACGTTTCCTGTAGCGTTTCCAGCCTTTGGGTCTCGCGGAAGATGCCCGGATGGAACCTTAGCTATTGTCATTGAGCTTGTCGCTTCAGTTTAAAGATACATCAGATACAGTCCTTTAAATAGACATGCGAGTGATGATTTTAAAAAATGATAAAAAAGGGGGGTGGGGAGGGGGGGGGGCGACCAACAGGCAGGCGCTAGGCAGAGCCACAAAGACAGCACAGACAGACAGAGAAGCTAACAGACAAACAGAGAACGGGCAATGGAGAGAGAGAGAGAGAGAGAGAGAGAGAGAGAGAGAGAGAGAGAGAGAGAGAGAGAGAGAGAGGTATATGACTCAGTGTACGTGTGTGTGTGTATGTGTGTGTGTGTGTGTGTGTGTGTGTGAGTGTTTGTGTGTGTGTGTGTGTGTGTGTGTGTGTGGGTGTGTGTGTGTGTGAGTGTGTGTGTGTGTGTGTGCGTGTGCGTGTGCGTGCGTGCATGCGAGTGTGTCGTGAGTGCGTGTGTGCCGCGCATGTTTCAGTCGTGCGTGTATGCGTGCGTGCGTGCATGCGTGCGTGCGTGCGTGCGTGCGTGCGTACATGCGAGTGTGTCGTGTCGTGCGTGTGTGCCACGCGGGTGTACGTGCTTGCGCATATTGAAAAATTCAATACAATTCTTACAATTGATGTTGTCATCAAGGAGAATAATGATATCTTTATTTATCCCGATTTGGCATACTTCCTTACAGCACACTCACTGCTCTGTTAACTGACGTGAAACGGCCGAGTTCTCCTTACGATGTTGGCAGCCATACTACAAAAAGCTCATAAAAAACACACCATGTGTCTACCTTTAAAAAGCCAGGTCATAAAGTAGTTTTGTGCCTTCCTCGGAATGTATCCCAGAAATTGGTCATCGAAGTGGCGTATAAATTGTAATACGGATACACTCGGTATACGCTTTAACTATCCATCAAGATTGAGTTGACTTAAGAATTTTGTCTGGTTTTTTTTTTTTTGGAGGGGGGAGGGGGGGAGCGGGCGGGGGGATGGACCGGACTGCAATGTTTTTATGAGATAGTGTGCTTGATTTCAACTTTTTTTTTCTCTCAGTTATAATGTATCGTCTATTGGAATGATACAAAAATACGCAAAAAAATAAAAAATAAAAAATAAAAAAATAAACAATCAAAAATCGAGAATGGTAGGTTATTGGAGCGCTTGATTTATGGCAATGCAAAACGTTACAGTCACTAGAACGTTGATCCAATGGTCTTTAACAGTAAACAGACAGACAGACAAACATTTATAATACAAAGAATAAACTAAGCTTGGTAAATCTTCCATGTCGCTAGCTAGTCAATGACCAAGAAAAAGAAGAAAAAAGCAATGACGAAGAAGACAAGACTATTTTTTGTCAGGTCTTGATTTACATTCAACAACAAGGAATACAATACAATACAATACAATACAATACAATACAATACAATACAATACAATACAATACAATACAATACAATACAACGCAACGCAACGCAACGCAACGCAACGCAACACAACAATGCAATGCAATGCAATGCAACGCAACGCAACGCAACGCAACACAACACAATACAACACAACACAACACAACAATACAACACAACAATACAATACAATACAATACAATACAATACAACACAACACAACACAACACAACACAATGCAATACAATACAGTTCAATAAAACTTGATCATCGTGATCAATATCGTGATGGTACGTAATAATACTGTGTTCAGCAGTGAAATGTTTCGAGTCCTGTAGATGAGCACGTGCTACTCTAGTTCTGCAATGCATGCAAAAGCCAACCATTTATCAGTGTCAAGCTCGTGATTTGTTAACACCCAGTTACTCTTTGAAGGTACTTCAATCAACAGAACGTTATGTAAAACAGGGTGGGGTCTTCTCGCACTTGTGTTTTTGCGACAATAAGAAACGAAGTTTGCGACAGAATAATTAGCCTCAAGCTGTGAAGCCTCCAACGTTGCGACACTTTTTTAATTTTTATTTTATGTGTTTTTTTAATTTTTTTAAAATTTTTTTTTTTAAGATAGTGCTCCTTAGCGATGTGTGACCATCGATCATCGTAAAAGCCTTCTCATGTAAATAACCATGTAAACCATCATAACTAAGTGAGCGTTTTTACATTGGATAAGATCGATATCCTTCCATACGCATAAACGGATACAACATAATTTCTTTAAATTATATTTGAAATTGAAAGAAATGGCGGCTCAAAATCAACGCTTGTGCCATGCAGTACTCTTTAATCGCGAAGTCCCTTCTTTGTAGCGCCAACAAAAGAAAAGGCGTCAATTTTAAACACTCGACGACATTTTGAGTTTTTCTACTCGACGTAACCATTGAGCTACATTAGAGCACTCAGCGAGCTGGTAAATTGGTAAAAAAGCTGGTCACGTGGTACCAGCGACGAAAAGACACATTTGAAACCAGCCCAAAGTGTCCCTACAGGTGCCCTGTCATGACATTTCATCTTCTTGGTTGTCCGTCGGATCCGACGATGACACATGTGCTTGTGCATCTTATCTCTCTCACACTTATTATATATATATATATATTATATCCATACATTGTTGAATAAAACACTGTTTTATCTGGTGTTGACTCTCAGATGACCGCGGAATCCGAGTCTAGAGCGGCAGGACAGCTGACCATGCCAGGTACAACTTTGTCAAAGTGATAGAAAAAGGGATAGGGATAAGGATGAGGATAGGATTGATACAGTCCTGTGAGGTGACCCTCATGGAAATTCGGGCTGCTTTCTCACTGGGGAAAGCGAGCTGCCATACAGCATACGGCGCTACCCATTTCTTTTCTTTTTCCTGCATGCGTGCATTCGTGTGTCCAAGCCCTGAGACTTTTGCTGCGAAAGTGGGTTCTTTATCGTGGGCATGCAGGCACACGGGGGTGTTAGGACACCGTCGAGAGTCTGCACCAAGTTAAATCTGGACTACAGATGGTGCATGTGTCCCTTACTGGGAGTTGGCCTCTCATCAGAGGGGCCTCGCATCGCAGGTACCATTGTGCTAGGGTTCTGACGAATGAAAATACTTCTGTTCGCGGACATTGTAACTTTAAAAAAAAAACTTCTTCTGAGCCAGGAAGTCCTCAACGTCGTCCTTGATCAAAATGCAGACACCTTTCATATGACCCTTCAAGGCGAGTACATGTACTAGGTCTGGACCAGACCACTTAGTTCTGGCTCGATCAGCGCTTTGCATTTCATACGTATTTCCTTGTTTATTATGCTTTTCGTTTGTTTGTTTGCTTAACGCCCAGCCGACCACGAAGGGCCATATCAGGGCGGTGCTGCTTTGACATATAACGTGCGCCACACACAAGACAGAAGTCGCAGCACAGGCTTCATGTCTCACCCAGTCACATCATTCTGACACCGGACTAACCAGTCTGTTTATTATGCACTTAATGATGTGTACTACTACTACTAAGAACAATAAAGATGGATAATTTGACTGCTACCTTGCCAAATCTAACGAAAATACAAAAGAAAAAAAACCCAGAAAAAAAACCAGAAAGAAAATAAAAAACACAAACAACAACAACAAGGAAGTTAACCTCTTTATGAAACTTGGACCCTCTGAATCAAAATCAAAACACACGTGACAGTTCGTGTCTCACGCGGAGATACGACACTCATAGCCATTTCCACCTGCGAACTTGGAGGAGATGCGATTGTAAACAGGGAACCAGGAAGCCGTAGTTGAGACAGAGAGGGAGGGGGGGGGTAGTGTGATACAGTCCCCCCTCTACACACGCACACACACACACACACACACGCGCGCGCGCACACACACATACATACACACACACACACACACACGCACACACGCACGCACGCACATACACATACACACACACACACACACACGCACACACGTGACTCGGCGTATTATACTTGTTCTCGTCAAAATATCGCCACGGTGAAAACACGATAGTTTTTTTATCAGTTGCTCATTTACCTCTGTTGCGTTTAGTGTGGAAAATATACCTTGTTGACCTACTATATAGATCAGTCCGTTTATTTCAGACAACACTGACGTATCGTGATGACAAGTAAACAATGCATGATTCGTTACGGGCGGGGTGGGTGGGGGGGGGGGGGTGTGGGGTGTGGGTGGGGAGAGGTGATAGAAGGAGGGTGGGGGACGGGCGGAACGATGTACGTAGTGATGGCCGCGGCGGAGGGTGTGAACAAAATGCTTGTTTTCGCAACTAACGGTATTCGTCATGATTTTAATACAGGGCACAGCAACTTTCTCACATCACGATTTAACCAAACGAACACGCAATGACCATGAAAGGTTGTTTTCACTCGGAAAATAACGCAAACAACATCACCAAAACTGCGATGTGTCACTATTGTAATTCCTACTAGCTGTGGGTTTTTTTTGTGTCCGGGGGTGTGGGCGTAACAATTGGTACGTCTATAGGTACTGTAAACAGCAGGCCTACCGTATACACCATCCGCAGCAAACGTGCAAAGGGAAACAACTTCACACACACAAATAATGATTACGTCCCTTTGATACAAGTTTATTATTATATGAAGTCTTATATCGCCTTTTCACGGCCTATTATTCCAAGTCACACGGGTATTTGGTGGACATTTTTATCTATGCCTATACAATTTTGCCAGGAAAGACCCTTTTGTCAATCGTGGGATCTTTAACGTGCACACCCCAATGTAGTGTACACGACCCTTCCACTCTTCCACCCTTCCACTCTTCCACTCTTCCACCCTTCCACCCTTCCGTCCTTCCACCCTTCCATCCTTCCACTCTTCCATCCTTCCACTCGTCCACCCTTCCATCCTTCCACTCTTCCACCCTTCCATCCTTCCACTCTTCCATCCTTCCACTCGTCCACCCTTCCACCCTTCCACTCTTCCGTCCTTCCACCCTTCCATCCATCCACCCTTCAGTCCTTCCATCCTTCCATCCTTCCACCCTTCCATCCTTCCACTCTTCCATCCTTCCACTCTTCCACCCTTCCACTTGGACACATACCAAAAATCACCAGCCTTGTTGCATAGTTTTTGGATTTAAATCACACTCAAACAATTTTTTTCTTCCTCGAAACCACATATTGGCCTGTTGGTTTTACTACTGTGTCGTATCTGTAAGGAGTGTATGGGTGTATTTGCATGTTATCAAAACCAGGACAAATACCAATAGCTTTTATGCTATTTGGCGGAATAAATTCTTGTTCTTGTTCTTTTAGAGAGTGACGTTAAAATAAACGATTTTATCATCATTGTTCTTGTTCTTGTTCTTGCTCTTTTTCTTCTTGTTCTTGTTCATAAGCCGGGTTTGTCCCCGTATCACATGGCCCTATAGCCCTGTCGCGACGGTGAAAAGCAATATTTTTCTTCTGTGCATAGTGGGATTAAACAAAATCAGAATTAATTTTGCAAAGCGACGCATGTGTCCGTTACTAAACTAACTCTTAAACAAATCTCACTCTATTCAAATCACGCAGCCAGGATGTAGACTGTTGTCAAGTGTTAAAAAAACAAACAAACAAAAAACTCGATCGCATGTGCATAATTACCAAGCCTAGACGGATCTATCATGATGTTCAAAAAACTAAAAAATTTATTTCAGGGTCGTTCTAGCCAAACATCACTAGACGGAAAACAGCATGATTCATAGTAATTGCCTATTGTATCATTCTTTCTGGAGAATTGCGTCTAGCCTTGTTGCAGTCATATCCTGTATTACCCAATTAGCTTGTTTGTAATGCTATCATTCTCATAATGTTTATTTTGAATCAAAACCCAGTGAATGACATGTGACTCTTTGGTTTAATTGTTTAATTGATCAATAAGAACTTGCTGGTGGGACATAAACGCTGTAATAGTTGTTTCGCGTGCTAACGCACACGGGTACATATATATATACAGGGGCGGATCTGGGTTTTGAAAGGGGGGGATGCAAAGTTCTTTTTTTTTTTTTTTTTGTATCTTATCAGCGAAGGCGCGAAGCGCCGAACCGATGGCGCGAAGCGCCGAGCATGCTAGGGGGGTCCGGGGGCATGCCCCCCCGGAATTTTTTTTAAAAAGGAAGCAAAATTGTGCAATCTGGTGCAATCTGAGCGTGTAAAGTGCTATTTTCAGGTGATACATTTTTCTTCTTCTTTTTTTCTTCTTTTTTTGTGTGTTTTTGTGTTTTGTCCCGCTGGGGGGTCCGCCCCTGTATATAGAATCAACAAACAAGAAAGGTAGGCTGTTGGAACGTTTGTTATTGACAAAACAATACATTCACAAATATATCGACCCAACGGTCTTTTAAGTGCACAGACAAACAATTAATAACGAAAACTTATCTGACTGGTTTTTTTCTTCCGCCTGTCACGAAGGCGCAAGCGAATGAAAGATTATATGACGAAAATATAATATTGTTTGATTTGGGTACATATATAGTTACTAGATGAATA
Organism: Littorina saxatilis; assembly: GCF_037325665.1. Lineage (NCBI taxonomy): Eukaryota > Metazoa > Mollusca > Gastropoda > Littorinimorpha > Littorinidae > Littorina > Littorina saxatilis. The sequence goes on along the minus strand of NW_027125994.1, from coordinate 11,391 downwards.
CCCGCTTCGCCGGGTACCCGGCTTCGCCGGGAAGAAGTTGAGCCGGGTGTACGCCGGCTTTGCCGGCGCATTGTACGCGATTGACGCCACACGAAGGAAGAGAGATAAACGCGCAAAACACTGGAGAAGATAAGGAAGAGTTACTGGGAATGGATGTACAGAAAAAACAAAATCGGTTGAGCGCTGCGCGCTGATAGCACGTGTTGAAAATTTTCATCGACCAGATTGTGTCCGGGGTCTACCTAAATGTGCCCACCAAATTGGAAGCAGATCCATCGAGAACTTTGGCCGTGCATCGCGAAGTGACACAGACAGACAGGCAGACAGACAGACACACACACACACACAAGCCGTATATAGATATAGATGGTTTTAAACCTTAATTTACATCAGACTACATATTTTACAAGTAGCTGCAACAGTTTTGTGTATTGCTCTTATCTGTGAATAGAGCCAAGTCTCCAAAACCTCATCTACCTGGATATCATCTTCTTCTTCTTCGTTCATGGGCTGAAACTCCCACGTACGTTCACTCATGGTTTTGCACGAGTGGATTTTTACGTGTACGACCGTTTTTACCCCGCCATACAGGCAGCCAATACGCCGCTTTTGGGTGAACCTGGGTATGGCTACAAAAGGTTACCACCATTGAGTTTTTACACCCCCGGTATAGGGGTGTGTATAGGTTTCGGTCGATGTGTTTGTTTGTTTGTTTGTGTGTTTGTGTGTTTGTGTTCGCATATAGATCTCAAGAATGAACGGACCGATCGTCACCAAACCCCAAAGGGGTTCTATACATTCCTGAGACGGTCCTTACAAAAATTGGGACCAGTCAAACACACGGTTAGGGAGTTATTGGTGGATTAAGATTCTACAAGAACTTATAGAGGGACATATTAATGGTCAAAGGGAAATAACCTTCTCAGTTGGTGGCAGTGAGAATGGTTATTTCCCTTTGACCAACGGGGGTGTTTTTCCTACCTCGGAGGAATTTCTTGTTGTTTTTGTATTTATAATTTCAACCCTCAAAAATGGCTGGCTGGCACAGGTTACTTTCTCTGAGAATGTACCTTCTTCATTAAAACGAATAACCAAAATGTGATGTTCGCTGAAACCAAACAGAGCGAGCCTCCTTCTTCTTCTTCAGCGTTCCAGAATTTTCTGGTTACGTGTGAGCTGGTTTGCCCATTTGGAGAGCATATAGTCAGCTTCACTCCGCTTTCGTTGAGTAGGCATGCTGGGTATTTTCGTGTTTTCATAACCCACCGAACTCCGACATGGATTACAGGATCTTTTCTGTGCGCACTTGGTCTTGCGCTTGCGTGTACACACGAAGGGGGATAAGTCACTAGCAGGTCTGCACATAAGTTGACCTGGGAGATCGGAAAAATCTCCACCATTAACCCACCAGGCGGCAGCGACCGGGATTCGAACTCACGACCTCCCGATTAGGAGGCCGACGTCTTACCACCACGCCACTGCGAGCCTCCTGTCCTTGTGCGCTATCATTTATATTTATTAGGTAAGTGGAAGTACATCGACAAAAGTTCGAAAAATAAATCGATGATTTAGCCAAAGCGGAGAATGACTGTTCCGTCCAAATAAATGCCATTCACGTTCTACACAGGCAAGCCGAGGCCAGGAAACGAAAACAACCCAAAGTTGCTTTACTGGCACTTTTTTCAGCTTGTTACATCTCTATGGAAATTATTTGAATTGAAACATGAAAAGCAGAGCACTTACCGTAGAGTATAAGGCTGCGGCCGACATTTCAACTTGCTCCCTCATGATTCTGGAGCAAGATCTGAAACAAATTCAATTCAATTTTTGAACGAAAAATAACAACAACAACAACAACAGCAGCAGCAGCAACAACAACAACAACAACAACAACAACAACAACATTACAACAGCTACAAGTAACACAAATACAACAACCAACCACCATGAAAAACCACCACAACAACCACAATAACAGCAACTCTTACAATAACAACTTCGAAGCAAAATTTATGATCAGCAGCAATACCGAAAGCAAAATGGCCTCTACAGCAAGGCACGATCAACCCACCACGAAGGAAAAGTTCGAAGATCCTGTTAAGCATGCAATGACTAATTCTTCGAATTACGTCGGTCTCTTTGGACAACGCAATGCATAAATGGACAGACAGATACCAAGTTTGTACATGCAGCTGTATATTGATTTGTTTTCCCGATTTTACAGGGACACTGAGAAAAAAAAGAAAAAAAGAAAAACCACCACAGCCCGAATGCACTTTTGTGCAACCAACTCATGTTTTTGCTATAATTATGCTAAATTGAACTTTAATTGTACGTGTGTTTTCACTCCAAAAACAAATCCTTTACTTTAATGCATTGAAGAGAAAGAGATAGATTGCAAGACTTCCAAAAGATCGCCGTTGCATGAATACGTTTATCGTAATGGAGGAGACAGAAACCTACAGATTTAGACTGCTGGCATTCCAAAATCAAAACCGCAAAAGCACAAAGTACAGGTTAATAAAAGGAACGTTTAATTACGTACAATACCAATCAACATTTACAAGCAACTCCATCTTCTGGTCGTAAGAGTACACGTCAGAGCGTTAGTTCGACGTGCTTGTCGATGTCTTATGTTTCACTTTTTTATTAAATATTCAATTCATTATTTTAAAAAACCACCACACAAGAAGTTTATGGGACACTTCATAAAAGACGTTCCTTTGTTTCTAAGATCTTAAGTACACGCAAAAAGAAACATTCACATGTTCGTGGAACTGGTGGTGATTGAAGGGAAGGGACACTAAATAATGACTCTACGACTCCATTTTGATATATTTACAAGTCAACGCGTTGCTAAGCTTATATATACTTGTTTTTTAATTGTCGCATTATCATATGTATGCCCGTCCACTGTTCTTTTTGAATGTTTCGCTTTGTCTAACAATAAAGCTCTGAGAAACAAAAAGACGTCTAAAATTAAAATGTCCATAAACTTATCTCTCTTGTTTTTTTGTTTCTATAAACAAATGGAACACTTAATTCAATAGAGCGGAAAACAACGACAAGCACCTCGAACTACCGGCCTGCAGTTGCCCATAATTAAACGTTCACTAAACTTACCTCTCCTGTTCTTTGACTCGTGATTTTGGACTGTTAGCAGTCAATTCAAGTTGTTTCCAGTCCGGTTCATTCATTGTTTTTTGAGTTAAAAAAAAAGAAGAAGATTACAATACTTCAAAGCAGAAAAAAAAAGAGTCGAACAAATCGGCAATGCTGTGTCAAAATCTGAGCACTTGTCTTTCTGCATTCACTTACAAAAAGGCGTCCATGGGTCTGTTTACCAAGACAACCTCCACGAAACACAACACCGTACTGAAACAACACCACGCCTCTAGAATAACACAACCTGCCTCAACGTACGCCAAATGTAACCATGGGGTTATTATCATCATCACAAATACATATGCTAATTTCGAGAAAAGTCACATTTCCAGGTCCGTTTCTCTTATTGCATTGTTTGGCATTTCAAGGGTCACCACTTTACAGGGTTCTAGTGCTGCGATCGGAGTCTGCACGAACTCCAACGGACAGTCTCCTATTGTGAGTGTGCCCTTTTACGTTCGTTGTGCCAAGCATTGCTAATGATTGATAGACAGGCAGAGAGAGAAAGAGAGAGAGAGAAAGAAAGAAAGAAAGAGAGAGAGAGAGAGAGAGTGAGAGAGAGAGAGAGAGGGGGGAGAGAGCGGGGGTAGAGAGATTGAGAGAGAGAGAGAAATTAAGAGAGAGAGAGAAAGAGAGAGAGAGAAGAGAAAGAGAGAGAGAGAGAGAGAGAAGAGGAGAAAGAGAGAGAGAGAGAGTGAGAGAGAGAAAGAGAGAGAAAGAAAGAAT
>NW_027125994.1:0-2500 GCF_037325665.1 Littorina saxatilis | reverse complement strand
GGTAACAACTCAGCTCTTTCTTCTTTGAAAAAATCACAGACAAATAAATAATGGAATTCATCACCTATATCTTGTGATACACATTTGGTGCAAGTTCTTTCTGACCTCGGGATGTTAAGATAACGTTCTTTCTGTACAGGCAAATTGTTATTTAATCCACCTACAGGAACTCCACCTACAGGGAATCCCACTCTTTTGGTCGATATAGACCCCATCAGCAACACTGTCTCCAACCTCTCCGTCGCACCTCAACCGGCAGATCTAGATGTGGAACTTTTTAGCACGTGTAAGGGAACGTGTACGGGTAACGTCATCTTCTTCTTCTTCTTCTTCTTCTTCTTCTTCAGCGTTCGACGGTTGTGTCCTTATGTAATCCCAGGCCTGCTGAACGCAGTAACTCGCAGGCCGGTTCGGCGCAGGTCGTCCACATATCCCCAAACGGTTGTGTGGTAACGTCATCAAATCTAGTTTTTACGACACACGTTTGTCAAGATCTACAGTCTTGGTGGGAGCAAAACAACGTATGCATTTCAGTGGAACTTTGGAGAGAAAAAAAGTGAAGAATCACGGGTGACGCAATATCTCCACGTACGCGTACAGGTCTTTGCTACACGTTCGATCATCTAGAACACTGCAATGAAAGATACATGTTGAAAGATATCGTCCTTCCCGCGTAAATAATCATGTTGACGGCGTCACAGATCTGCCCTTGCTTTCACGAAGAGTAAGAGTATCTTTACACTTGGACACATACCATATATATATATCAACATCAATATCAACAGAGTAGGTGCTTTCTGTACTGAGTGGGATTCTTTCTGATTTGATTTGATCTGAATGGCATAGGCCTACATAAGTTGACAAAATAAATTAAAAAAAATTAAAAAATCTCCCCGCAGAAAAACAGCCATGCCGGCTGTTTAACCTGATGGTCCTGTTGCGTGTACACGCCTGAGCAGAGTTGTGCTGGTGAACATGGTCCCTTACTCGGGATGGAACGTACCCCCACCCCTCCCCCCCCCTACCCCCTGCTCTCTTTCTCTGTCTGTCTGTTTGTCTGTCTGTCTGTCTGTCTGTCTGTCCGTCCGTCCGTCTCGGCTTCCTGTCTCTCTGTCTCTGTCTCTCTCTGCGTTCAGTGGGTATGTGTGTGTGTGTGTGTGTGGGGTGTGTGCGTGTGTGTGTGTGTGTGTGCGTGAGTACGTGCGTGCGTGTGTGCGTGTGTGCGTGCGTGCGTGCGTGCGAGCGTGCGTCGCAGTGTGTGCGTGTGTGTGTGTGTGTGTGTGTGTGGGTCTCAGTCTGTCTGTCTCTCTCTGTCTCTCTCTCTCTGCGTCTCTGTCTCTCTCTCTGTCTCTCTCTCAGTCTGTCTCTCTTTCTCTGTCTGTCTGTCTGTCTCTCTCTCTATGTCTGTCTGTCTGTCTCTCTCTCTCTCTCTCTCTCTGTCTCTCTCTCTCTCTCTCTCTCTCTCTCTCTATCTCTCATATTGACATACATGTACATTTCAATGTTCTATCATGCATTATGTATTCGTATAGGTAATGTTGTAATTAGTAACATTCTGTATGATTGCGATTGACAATTGTCCTTTTATTGTCTTTATTTTTATGTCTTAGTTTAGCAGGGACACGGATTGTAAGACTAGGCGCGAGCCTAAAATCTCCATCCTTGAGTAATAAAGTTCGTTCGTTCGTTCGTTCGTTCTCTCTCTCTCTCTCTCTCTCTCTCTCTCTCTCTCTCTCTCTCTCTCTCTCTCTCTCTCTCTCTCTCTCTCTCTCTCTCCGTCTCTCTCTTAGGTTCATGTTTGCGTGGGATGGATTGGGGTTGGAAAATAGAGTTGAATATTGTAAGTGTTTGTGTGACTGAGGGAGGCAAGAGGAAAGCACTTCAAAGCATCCGACCGTCACCGTTCACAGTAGGCGATGATGTGTATTTGCTCTAACAGCCTCGACAACTCTAACGGGAATTCCCGTATTCCGCAGTTAAAACTGTCTGAACTGCACAGCCTTTTTTTCTCCCCCAGACACTCAGGTGACTGTTGCCTACGGTCGATGAATTATGTAAACACCCGGATACTGTTGTCATAACAGTTGTTGTTTGTGTTGGAAGTTTTATTTTGATTTTATTTATTTGTTCACACCCACACATACACACACACACACACGCACACACACACACACACACACACACACACACACACATACACACACGCACATACACACACACACACACACACACACAAACACACACAGGCACACACACACACACAAACAGGCACACACACACACACGCACACGCACATACACAAACACACACACACACACACACACACACACACACACACACACACACACACACACAACAACACTGACACTGAGTGGCGAGCGTGTGTCCAGAGTACCACTTCAAGCCTTAATTGTTTGTTTGTTTGTTTGTTTGTTTGATTGTTGTGTGTGTGTGTGTGTGTGTGTGTGTGTGTGTGTGTGCGTGTGTGTGTGTGTGTGTG
>NW_027125993.1:15000-22500 GCF_037325665.1 Littorina saxatilis | reverse complement strand
AGGAACAGAAAAAAAAGCCTGATCAGGTCTGAGATGTTGAGGACAGTTGATTAAACGGGAAGGACTGAAGAACAAACTCTCAAAGGCTAATAAAAACAGCTCTACGTCAGTGAACTAAACAACAGACAGAAGAAGAAGAAGAAGAAGAAGAAGAAGAAGAAGAAGAAGAAGAAGAAGAAGAAGAAGAAGAAGAAGAAGAAGAAGAAGAAGAAGAAGAAGAAGAAGAAGAAGAAGAAGAAGAATTGTAAAGCGCTTGGAGCTGTGAATTCGGGACTTGCGCAATAGAAAAGTGATTTATTGTTATTATTATTTAAGTTATTGAGACATCCCAGTGCACTAAGGGATTTATAGAGCAAATCGAGAAAATTCATTATTGAACGAAGCGCATAGCGCTGAGTTCAATAATTATTTTCGAGATTTGCTCTATAAATCCCTTAGTGCACTGGGATTGTTTCAATAACGATATTGTCAGTACCGCCATAGAAAAAAGAAGATTCCAAGCGCACATTTTGCAACGCGCATTTGAATAGGCATAACTGTGTGGTCAGGTCGTGTACAGTAAAGATCTACTTTTGTGTGGGGTGTCTCAAGTGTGTCGTGCTTTCGTCACACGCATTTTAATTTCTGTTGGTAAATTCCAGTGTAGCGTTAATCTGAACAGTGATGATCTTTCAGAGAGACCTCATTTGAACTCGGAGAAAGGGCTGTGCTCTTCATTATTTGCGATTCGAAACCTCCAGTCGAACTTCGACGGATTGACTGTGCGGAGTGACTCCCCTTGAATTGACTCGAAGCCGCGGGACTCGACGGTTCGCACATTTTCAAAACAAATGTGGCATATTTCTCGTGTTGTATCTTCACTCATCGGGGAGTCTGATACTAAATATGAACGGTAAGAATGCTCTGAACCCTACACGTATTATATCCCCATCGTTTTTTCGTTCACATTTGCCCAACATGTTAATTTGCTGAGCGGGGTTTATGTCGTCTGCTAGGGCAATCAAACCACTGCATGCAGTCTGCACTGACTGAGTCTGCACGCACGAGGCACGCTGGTAATAAGTCTTATAATGGTAAGAACGTTCTGAACCCTACACGTTTTCGATTACGATTGTTCTTGCCTTGAAATAATAATTCGGAAACCATTCATTTACTGAACTGATGCAGTCGTATTTCAGTGTAGTCAGTGCGGCTACGTATGACCGAGTCGATCGAGTCAGTCTTCCAAACTGGTCTAGCTGGTACGTTATCGGAATAACACTTGTGTTTTCTGCTAGCGGGTGGGAATTTTATATTAACTCATCATTTGGTAATGTGGATGATAAGCTACATGCCACTAACACGATGAGAAGAATCTATGCAAGTCGGCGAGAATTAGATGAAACACAGCGGCTTGTATTTTTAGATCAGTGGCAGCCGCACTGTGGCACAGGCACATGCAATCTGTCAGAAAAAAACCCACTTCTGCTTTACTTGAGAAGCAGGGAATTTATGGTCATTTGGTATTGTGGAGAATATAAGCTACATGTCAGTAATTAATTCTGAGGATGAGAGCACAGTCTTGCTTAGGCAAAGGGCGTAAGAATACGCTCTGTGGAAAAGTTAGCGCACTCCAAGAGTGCGCTAACAGTTTTAGCGCATCGCCATTAGCCAATCAACTGGTTCACATCAGTCATGTGACACCAGTACTTACTGACAATTATTATTATTATCATTAGTAAATTAGGTAACGATATCACCACTGCTCTAGACAGACCCGCAGCATGGGCTGAGCCGAGCACTAGGTCACTGTCAAACACAATCAGATATAGGCCGCATACTCCGTACACTCCGGCCTCATGTTGCCAACACAATAGATTCATCAAACCCAGACAGTGGCCGCGAGACAGGAGGCTAGTACAGAGGAACCTCCCTAGTAAGACGCACCCTCATCCCCACCGATTTCAGACGTCTTCCCATTAAAAGACCTTCGAATGTAAGACGTCCCCGTTCAAAAACCCAAATAGGGCGGGGATGTAGCTCAATCGGTAGCGCGCTGGATTTGTATCCAGTTGGCCGCTGTCAGCGTGAGTTCGTCCCCACGTTCGGCGAGAGATTTATTTCTCAGAGTCAACTTTGTGTGCAGACTCTCCTCGGTGTCCGAACACCCCCCGTGTGTACACGCAAGCACAAGACCAAGTGCGCACGAAAAAGATCCTGTAATCCATGTCAGAGTTCGGTGGGTTATAGAGACACGAAAATACCCAGCATGCTTCCTCCGAAAGCGGCGTATGGCTGCCTAAATGGCGGGGTAAAAACGGTCATACACGTAAAAGCCGTGGGAGTTTCAGCCCATGAACGAACAAACAAACCAACAAAAAGCCAAATTAAAGACTTCCCCTTTTAAAGACCTCAACTTTCGTGTCCGTTGCCCTTTTAGACCCCAGATTAAAACATTCCTCTACTACGTCATCCAATTTTACACTTCATACCTTTAAGGTCCCAATTGAAGAAGTCCCCACGTCTTCTTCTTCTTCTTCTTCTTCTTCTTCTGCGTTCGTGGGCTGAAACTCCCACGTACACTCGTGTTTTTGCACGAGTGGAATTTTACATGTATGTCCGTTTTTTACCCCGCCATTTAGGCAGCCATACGCCGCTTTCGGAGGAAGCATGCTGGGTATTTTTGTGTTTCTATAACCCACCGAACTCTGACATGGATTACAGGATCTTTTCCGTGCGCACTTGGTCTTGTACTGACAGATAGGCTACCACATTTTATGTTTTCATTGTATTGAATCTGTCAATAGCGAGGACTGGGTGGCCGAGTGGTAACGCACTTGCGCTCGGAAGCGAGAGGTTGCGAGTTCGACCCTGGGTCAGGGCGTTAGCAATTTTCTCCCCCCTTTCCTAACCTAGGTGGTGGGTTCAAGTGCTAGTCTTTCGGATGAGACGAAAAATCGAGGTCCCTTCGTTGTACGCTACATTGGGGTGTGCACGTTAAAGATCCCACGATGGACAAAAGGGTATTTCCTGGCAAAATTGAATAGGCATAGATAAAAATGTCCACCAAAATACCCCTGTGACTTGGAATAATAGGCCGTGAAAAGTAGGATATGCGCCGAAATGGCTGCGATTTGCTGGCCGATGTGAATGCGTAATGTATTGTGTAAAAAAAATTCCATCTCACACGGCATAAATAAATCCCTGCGCCTTGAATATGTGCGCGATATAAATTGCATAAAAAAAATTAAAAAAAATAAAAATAAATAAATCCCTGCGCTTAGAACTGTACCCACGGAATACGCGCGATATAAGCCTCATATTGATTGATTGATTGAATAGCAAATCCATTTAAATCTGCCAATCCATACAAGCGAGTGATGGCCGCATACGCTCAATATAAAGGAAAGGTATGACTTGTTTAGATAGACAAGATAATTGCCAGGCGTCTGCCAATGGCGAAGGTAAAACAATATGCTGGAGGCTGCAAATTATTTCCCCTTTTGGTGGAATCCTGGTGGCTTAAGGAGTCGTTTTTCAAATCTGCTCCAGTTAAAATTTTTACACGTTACCCGACGAAGAAGAGTAATGCAAAGAGCATTTGTGAATTAGAGGCTTAGCAGGTTCTGTAAAGTTTAGTTTTTTTGTTTAAATCTGTGCCCTATTTTCCCTCTTTTAAACAAAAAAAGTTAAAAAGGCGAAGAAAGGAAAACCCTTAAAGTTTCATTTGTGTCTTGTGCTGACTGTTTCCTCAATTAGCAATTCTATGGATATGCCTCAATCATTTCAGCAGTGCTTTTATTTTCCATGTTTTAAAAGATTAAACATTATTGTTATCATCGTAAGAGACATGTTCAGTTACTAAGATCGCAACGTTACAACGGCTTTTATGAGTATCTATATCGCAAAACAGAGATACTATTATCACTACACTATTGGTTCAAAACAACTCAAGGGGGATCACCTCGGCTTTATGCAAGGTTAGAAACTGTACAAGCGCCGTATGGTTGTGTTAAAAGAATGATTCAACTTATTATTCAGTAATTGCAAAAACACCACTGAATAAACAGCGATAGAATCGATCGGACAGAGTAAAATGGGATGCTTTGCGAAAAACGGACAATGCAAATGCAGTATGTCAAACTCACATAGAAAGCAAGATCTCTTTTTTTGTAAATAATACCATTACCCTGAGCGCAATTCAAAAAAATTATCCCCCCCCCCCCCAACAAAAAAAAAGAAGAAAAAAAGAAGAAGAAGAAAAACAATCTCTTTACTGACTCCAACGCAGCCTCTTCTGTACACGACCAACACAAACCTACACCCCCCAAACCCCACAACACCTGTACTATACAAATTCTGAACGTGCACATCTGTAACTTACGTGCACAGGTATGTCAACATGAAGATAGCCAGGCAGCGAAACTCAGCATCTCTGATCGCAGGTAAGTACTAACAGTCAAAAGGCCAACGTAGATTCAGGAGCATCTGTGTGCATCCCCCCGGCACCGACAAAGGGCCGCTAAGGGAGGGAACTTGTACAATCCTAACGCGCCTTCCCTCCCCGGAAAGGCCTGCGAAGATAGCGAACTCGCAATGTTTCATCTTCTGTTGGCTGCTGCGGTGGAGGTATGGATACGGATGTGCGTGCGTACCGCTTCACTGCAGTGGAGAGGCGCTTGGTGGGAACACACAGGAAAAGTGAAAGGGAGATTTGCCCAAAGATATTCCGAAAAAGCCCAGACTATCTTTGATTTTCGGCCGGTCCTCCAATGCATATTTGAAGCCAGAATTGTACTTCCAAAGACTCAAGACTAAAAGATTTTACTGTCTTTCTAAAAACATGGAACTTAGCATCGCAGTGTCGGGCGGTTTCAAACACAAAGCACATCTCATTTTTGAATAGTTTAGAATTGCACTACAAGCATCCATCTTCCGAGGCATTTTCGAATCTTCGCCATACTTCGTTAGAAATATTATTATTATCATACTCTACACGGTCTCGTCAGCACATGATTGACTTAATCCTCTACGCACGGGACTTCCCATTAAGTTTGTCACTGCGGACTGTCCACAGAAAGCCTTTCAATGGCTGCCCAAGGTTCATCCCTGCCCCCTCATTGGTCAGCCAAGGGCATGTGTATTTGATGGACAACACGTTTGACTATCTGAATTGATTTGCTTCAGTAAGATGCCGTTTTCTCTTTCATGAAATTATATTTCTCACCAGCCAAAACCAATAGCAAATTTAATGTTACACTAGATTAGGCCATCTCTGTTTAATGAAACAAGACTTTATCCAAGTAAATCACAATACGGTAGCATTTGGAATGAACTCTGTTTAATTGTCCGTTGCGATATGCAGCGTGGTTGCCGCGAGTTTCGTCTGGCTCATTTACACTTTAAACAAAATCCTCTGCACAATTTCAAGCGCCTATGACCAGCCGACCTCTCACTGTGCATAAACTCTGCACGTGCATGCACTTCAATCAGTTTCGTCATAATCATCTTAAAACCCCAGCTTGCCTGCACACCCGGGCCAAAATCTCAACCGTCATTTCATTTTCCGCTGGAAGTTTACAACCGTGAAACAGCACTGGCTTGGATTTTCAAAGGAACTCATTTCCCACTGACAAATTCCAGTCCGACTTTTATTGTTATTTATTTGTGATAAGAAGCAAAAAACATTTCAAGAAAGAGATAAAAGATAGGCCAAGAGCCAAAGGTATCTTACGCCTCCTTGGGGCAGGTAGACACGACTCGCAGTCTTTGAAATGTGCATCAAGATAAATGTAGAGTGTATGGTTTGAACGGTTGTTTTTCCAGTTAATGAACGTCCTGATGAGGATGCTGACACTATTAATGTGCAACTCTGTGGCAGTACTCACTTTTGAAGGACGAGGACTTTCTCAACTGGAGCTCCTGCCAAGCCTGCATCTTCTGGGCGAACTCCTGGCTCATCGAGCTCGCTGCAACACAAACAACAACACAGGCATATAGTACCGAAATAGTACCCGGGACAACAAAAAAATAAGTCTGATCTTCTTAAAAGAGAGAAAAAAAAAGGAAAAAAAACGGGCATGTCAGAACGCTTCAATGTTTCAATGTTTCAAGGTTTCAAGGTCTCGAGGTTCAAGGTTTCAAGTTTGCAACACAAGCAATAACATGGGGATGTCAGCGGGCTTTAATGTTTCAGAATTAAAGGATCAGTGTTTCAATATTTCAACGTTTCAAGGTTTCAAGGTTCATGCAGGTTTCAAGTTTCAAGTTTCAAGGTTTCAATGCTGCAACACACACATAAACATGCGCAAGTAAGCACGCTTGGGAATGCGTCATTCGTGTGAACTAACAATTTATTGTTTTGACAAAAACAGGAAGGGAAAAAAAGAGAAAAAGACAGAAAAAAAGAGGAAGGAAAACAAAGGAAAGAAAGAAAGAAAGAAAGAATGGTAGGAAGGAAGGAAGGAAGGAAGGAAGGAAGGAAGGAAGGAAGGAAGGAAGGAAGGAAGGAAGGAAGGAAGGAAGGAAGGAAGGAAGGAAGGAAGGAAGAAAGAAAGAAGGCAAGATCGAATGAAACCAACAACAACAACAAAAAAGAACGATCAAAACAAACAAACAAACAAACAAACAAACATACAAACAAACAAACAAACAAACATACAAACAAACAAACAAACGACAGTCCGAACACGAAACACGTTAATATATAATGAGGCGGTTGGCTTAGACCCACCTTAATTTTAGAAATGACAGTTGTAGTAGGAAGTAGGGTATGCAGAAAGAAATCAGCAAGCAAATAGCAGGACACTCACGCTTTAAGTTATCTCACAAACAACATTTTAACAACAAGTAAAATTACCTTAAAGCAACTACAAAGATGCCGCAGACACACCAACAAAAACACTTCTCAACCACACCATAACAAAAGAAAGAAACAAGCACAAGGAAAAAAGACAGGCGCTGTGGCGGGGAGGTAAGACGTCGGCCTCTTAATCGGAAGGTCGAGGGTTCGAATCCCGGCCGCGGCTGCCTGGTGGGTTAAGTGTGGAGATTTTTCCGATCTCCCAGGTCAACTTATGTGCAGACCTGCTTAGTGACTTCACCCCCTTCGTGTGTACACGCAAGCACAAGACCAAGTGCGCACGGAAAAGATCCTGTAATCCATGTCAGAGTTCGGTGGGTTATAGAAACACGAAAATACCCAGCATGCTTCCTCCGAAAGCGGCCTATGGCTGCGGGGTAAAAACGGTCATACACGTAAAATTCCACTCGTGCAAAAACACGAGTGTACGTGGGAGTTTCAGCCCACGAACGCAGAAGAAGAAGAAGAACAAGGAGAAAACAAACAAGGTGCAGTTTTCAAAAATCAACACTTTGCTGGCAAAAACAACAGCAAAAGGTTAATCTGATGCTCTTACAGAGAAAAACACCCTCAACCTGAGCCAAACACAACAAAAGCAATAACAAACAAAACACCTACACCAAGCGAGGAAAGGTATGTACAGAGAGTACTAACCGAAA
>NW_027125993.1:5000-10000 GCF_037325665.1 Littorina saxatilis | reverse complement strand
GCGCCTGCAACATCAAAGAGGTTTTGGTAGACATGTGATCCCCCATGCGGGCCATGCAGTATGTGCGACCATGATGCCACCGACTAAGCAATAAATCGAGAGTTGCTACCTTCCCAGGCTCGTGTAGCCTGGAAATTGTGTCTGGTAACGAATTGAGTAATCCTGGAATGTGAATTGCTCTCAACTCAAAGTTGTAACGTACACTTTGCCAACACACTGCTCTCAGAAGTTGGTTTATATAGGCATTCTTTGAACGACCTCGATTTATGATTGCTTTAGCAACTGAGCTGTCGGTGTGCATCACGACCTTACGATTGGCCCACATGGGCGCCCATGTTTGGACTGCATCCACAATAGCACAAACTTCTTTATAATTTATATGCATATCGGCAACTGCCGGCCAATCGATACTAAAAATACTATATCGCCAATCTCCCTCACAAAAACTTCCTGCCGCTGTACGGCACGCGTCCACATGAACATGTACATCACTACTGTCCCTGTAAAAAATTCTGCCATTGAACATGTACAAATATGAAAGCCACCACTTCAAATCCCGACGAAATTCGACTCCAAGTATGGCTTTATGCTTTGCCTGATTTAATCGGTTCATAGTGTCCAAGATTCTCCGGAGAAAAAAGCGCCCTCCCCGGATAACTTGTGCTGCCCAATTTAAAGAGCCTGCAAGGCTCTGCAGTTGTTTCAAGGAAGCCCGTTTCCTCTTCTGAAATTGCTGCAATTTGTTGTGCAGTTTGTCTAACTTTTCTTTATTCAGGGACAGTGTACAATCGACCGTATCGATGTCAACCCCAAGAAAAGTCACATGCTGTGTAGGACCAATAACTTTTTTCCAACTCACGTTTAGACCCAGGGAACGAATCAAGTGTATGAGACACAAAAGTGCCTCATTGCAAGCATCATATGATTCAAATGCCAAGAAAAAATCGTCAATGTAACACAAGATACCTTCATACCCTTTCCTTTTCATCATGCGCGTTATGGCCTGTGAGATTCGACTGAAATGGCTTGGTCCACATTTTGATCCAAATGGTAAACGCGTATCAAAGAGAATGGTTTCCGTGTCATTGCCCTCAAATGTCCAAGCAAGGCCGGCTGCTTTGTAGCAGTCTGGGTGAATTGGTACCGACCTGTATGCTGCTTGCAAATCTACCTTGGCACAAAAATACCCAGGTTTGGCAATTTTGCAGGCATTATCAATCGTTTGATACCTTACTGAATGATGTTCCACATAATCGTTCATCGCTGAACCACACGGTCGGCTACCGGCATGGATCAATCTGACGTCATCTGACCCTTCTTTGGGTATGGCCGCCAGAGGACTGATGATAGCCGGTGGCGCGCTGGCTACAACATAGTGACCTTGGTTAATCTGCCTGAGCAACTCTGTTTCTACCCGGCATTTCAATTCTGCGGAAGTTGCAGATTTGTGATTTGGACACCTGGCTTGTTTCACATCACTACTTTCTGACGTAATGCGGAAACCATTTTTAATGCCATTCAGCAGAAAGGTCCTGTCGGGATCCTCAATAAGTTCGTCTTGCCAGTTACTTATTGCTGAAGAAATTGATTGGTAATTACCAAGGAAAGGACAGTTGAAGGGGTCTTGTGCTACAAACGGGGCCTGTTCGAAAGGGTTTGTGAGTTGGATAAAAGCATTTGGTCCTACCTGATCGGTTGGCTGCTCGCTGTCCTAATCTTTGTGGCCTGGCTCTGCCTGATGGTTGACTTGCGCGTGTGGCTTAGAACACACCAGACACACATGCTCGTAATTACACCGAGCTCCAAACGAACACTTCCCGTTGTTGTACTGAAGGCAGATGTCCTTTCCACCAGGGCCTTTTTTCTTGTCACGGTTGTCTGTATGGCGGCTGGTCTTCGTCGCTACGGTGACAGGCTTCTCTTTCAGGAGCGTTGTTGACAGGTGTTGACTGTCGCTGCCCCACCGGAAGGATGCTGCCGCTTGTTGTTGTCGGTACTCGTTGTCGTATACCAACACGCTTGTCCAGGTAAAGCGACAAGCCAGCTCTCCCACCTTAGCTGTATAGGACAGGTAGTCCTTTATTCCTGTGCCATTAAGGCGACCCTCATCCAATCGCCTGGCCATGATCCTGGCGTTGGCGGACATCCACTGCGCTGGTGACACCTCCCGCAGCTTCGTTTTTGTCCCTGTCTTGAGGTACAGGGACGTGCCAGGGATGAGGGCCACCTCTTCCACGTTTTCCGTGGCAGGCAAAAAATCCACGATGATGTGGGCTTTCTCACCTTGTGGCCTTTTTGTTGAAAGGTAGACCTGTGGGTCCAGGTCGACCCTTTCGGAAACCTTGTGTTCTGTATCCTGGAGAACTGATGGCGTCCCCAGCAAATCATGCATCAGCATGCTGGGCGACCGCTCTGCTGATACACCTTGGGGCACAACTGGAGAAGTCACTGACATGGGTCCCCCACCATTTTCTGCCTGCAACAGTCCTACAGCCCTGCGAAGGGCAGAGGCATCTCCTCTTTTTAGAGACAAAGCGTCAATGTCGGTCTCCCGTAATCCCATCATTGACGTCATAGTGACTATCTTCTCCGTTTCGAGAGCCACAACAACGTCCTTGTCAAGTTCGTTGCCTCGAACAAAGGACGGAAAAAAATCCTTGTCACACATTGTTTATTATCGCTGCTGCTCGGTGCTGTGGCTGCTGCCGCCGCTGTGTGTGGTTATCCCTGCACTGACCAATTCCGTTTCCCTCCACGCTACCTGGCATCTTCTCTTTCACACACACACACTCACACCCGCAGGCCACACCCACATTCTTATTGTAACTTACCCCCTCCTTCCCGACCTCCACCCCCCACTCGCTTCCTACGTTTAAACTAGCTTATACCTTGCAGGGATAATCTGCACTGAAAGTGTTTTTAAATTGATTTCGAAAATTTAATTTTGATCATAATTTGTATATTTTTAATGTTCAGAGCTTGTTTTTAATCCAAATATAACATATTTATATGTTTTTGGAATCAGAAAATGATGGAGAATAAGATGAACGTAAATTTGGATCGTTTTATAAAAAACATTTTTTTTTACAATTTTCAGATTTTTAATGACCAAAGTCATTAATTAATTTTTAAGCCACCAAGCTGAAATGCAATACCGAAGTCCGCGCTTCGTCGGAGATTACTTGACCAAAATTTCAACCAATTTAGTTGAAAAATGAGAGCGTGACAGTGCCGCCTCAACTTTCACGAAAAGCCGGATATGACGTCATCAAAGACATTTATCAAAAAAATGAAAAAAACGTCTGAGGATATCATACCCAGGAACTCTCATGTCAAATTTCATAAAGATCGGTCCAGTAGTTTAGTCTGAATCGCTCTACACACACACACACACACACACAGAGACAGACAGACACACACACACACACACACACATACACCACGACCCTCGTCTCGATTCCCCCCTCTACGTTAAAACATTTAGTCAAAACTTGACTAAATGTAAAAAACAGGATTCTCAAAAAATAAAATGATCAAATAAACGTCATACATTAAAGGTCCTTGTCTACATTTTTATACCGAAATCGCCATTTGACCATTAAAATGCAGAGTCTATTATCTACAAATATCAACAATACACCCCCTTTCGATCAGGAAAGACGAAGCCAGTGTAGCCGTTTGAAAATTCATTGTAGTATTCCAGCGTAGTACTCATAGTAGGATATCCTTATTTGGAAAATGCCAAGCGCAAAACTCCTCTCAAATCCCGTGCATTTCGTGCGTTTAAAAAAAAGCGTGGACAACGCTCCAGTGTTGCTGCACTTGTTTGGGCTTTTTGGCTGTATAAGCATAGTGACATGAATTTGATTGGTCAGTATTTTTAGGCAAAGCACATGTTCTCAGCAAACAGAAAACAAAATATTGGAAGCGTGAGTCACGCTACCCAAAAATAAAATCTTTTTTTACATATTTGTTTTTCTATAACTTTTTTCCCATGGTTCATTCATCATCTGACATAACTTTGTATCGAAACCTAACCATAAGATTATTGAAAAAAAGCAAAAATGTAGACGACCACCTTTAAATCTAGAAACAGAGAGGGAAAGGGGGGGGGGGGGGCAAGAGAGAGAGAGAAGAGGAGAGAGATACAGGGATAAGATTAAGAGAGACCACGATAGCTCAGGCCATGGAATGGCTGCAATGATCTCGGTTAGCTGAGGAGAATGAAAGACTCACCAGTTTGAGGCGCTTGCATACATTTTAAAACACTCTTTGACTGCAATTTATGTTCCTTATATGATCACACGCGTCACTTTTAATTCCCATGGATATAAGGTAGAACATAAGAAGCAGTAGCCGCAGCAACAACAACAACAACAACAACAACAACAACAACAACAACAACCAACCCAGCCACCGACATCACCACAGCTAGAACAACCTTGATAAAACGGTCAGAACAAGCTTTAACAAGTCGCGTAAGGCGAAAATACAATATTTAGTCAAGTAGCTGTGGAACTCACAGAATGAAAGTGAACGCAATGTAATTTTTCAGCAAGACCGTATACTCGTAGCATCATCAGTCCGCCGCTCATGGCAAAGGCAGTGAAATTGACAAGAAGAGCGGGGTAGTAGTTGCGCTAAGAAGGATAGCACGCTTTTCTGTACCTCTCTTTGTTTTAACTTTCTGAGCGTGTTTTTAATCCAAACATATCATATCTATATGTTTTTGGAATCAGGAACCGACAAGGAATAAGATGAAAGTGTTTTTAAATTGATTTGGACAATTTAATTTTGATAATAATTTTTATATATTTAATTTTCAGAGCTTGTTTTTAATCCGAATATAACATATTTATATGTTTTTGGAATCAGCAAATGATGGAGAATAAGATAAACGTAAATTTGGATCGTTTTATAAATTTTTATTTTTTTTTACAATTTTCAGATTTTTAATGACCAAAGTCATTAATTAATTTTTAAGCCACCAAGCTGAAATG
>NW_027125992.1:5000-37618 GCF_037325665.1 Littorina saxatilis | reverse complement strand
TTAAGTATATGCGTGCGAGCGTGCTTGTGTGTGTGTGGGGGGGGGGATGGGGGGGGGGGTATGGTGTCTTGGGATTTGAGTGTGTGTGTGTGTGTGTGTGTGTGTGTGTGTCTCTCTGTCTGTGTGTGCACACGTGTGTGTGTGTACGTGGGTGTGGGCATGTGTGTGTGTGTCTGTTTGTACGCGTGCGTGCGTGCGCGCGTGTGTGTGTGTGTGTGTGTGTTTCTGTGTGTCTGTGTGTGTGTGTGTGTGTGTCTGTCTGTCTGTCTGTGTGTGCACACGTGTGTGTTTGTACGTGGGTGTGTGCATGTGTGTGTGTGTCTGTGTGTTTGTACGCGTGCGTGTGTGCGTGTGTGAGTGTGTGTGTGTGTGCTTTTGTGTGTGTGTGTGCGTGTGTGTGTGTGTGTGTGCGTGTGCGTGTGTGCGTGTGTGTGTGTGTGTGTGCTTGTGTGCTTTTGTATGTGCGTGTGCGTGTGTGTGTGTGTGTGTGTGCGTGTGCGTGTGTGCGTGTGTGTGTGTGTGTGTGTGCTTGTGTGCTTTTGTATGTGTGTGCGTGTGCGTGTGTGTGTGTATGTGCGTGTGCGTGTGTGCGTGTGTGTGTGTGTGTGTGTGCTTGTGTGCTTTTGTATGTGTGTGTGTGTGTGTGTGTGTTGTGTTTAAGTGTGTGCAGAATGAAGAAGGTGGTCCCCGTTGAGAAAACCGTTACAAGAGCCTTAATGCTGCTATCCGAGAGTAAAAGAGGGTCATTTCGGGTATCGGCAAAAACACTCGCGCCGACATGTTTAAAAGGTATTTCTCACGATTGTTAAAGTGTGCAGAAGCTCTCGAAGGATCCTTCGAGAATATGGCTTGTTCAAATTAAAGGACCCCAACAGGCTTTTTTTAAGGTCAGATAAAGCAGTTTGGGTTGATTTAATGATATAGGTAAGCATCTAAAGATGCAAAAACCGATCAGTAAATCACAGGTTTTGTGTTGCATCAGTCTAATTTTACACAAAATGCATGCCCAAAAAGTGTCCAAATTCGTCTGCTACGCGAGACTTCAAAATCCCCGCGGCGGCAAGCCCTTGGCTGTGACGTCACACCCAGGCAGCGGAAGCGAAAGTAGCGACGTTCGGTCTGCGTCTTTGCTGCTGCCGTGGATGCGCGTGTACTCCCGACACCATGCCGAGAGAGTGTGCTGCTGCCGAATGTTCGGAGTACCACAAAAAGGACTAGGGCTTGAGTTTTCATGTCTTTCCATCGGACTCAAGGCTCAAGCAGGAATGGGTTGTAAAAATGAATCGGCTGGACCCAAACACAAAGAAACTGTGGAAACCGGGTCAGCACGATGTACTTTGTTCGAGGCATTTTGAAGCATCCTGCTTCACTATGTGCACGCGGTTGAGCCGCGAAGAGGGAATAGCCTACAAAGCACAGTTGGAGCCGGATGCAGTTCCAACAATCTTTCGCCACTGCCTGGAAGACCCGAGAAAACAGGGTACATCGCATGCTGACCACACGCGACCTGCGTACATAAAGCGCAGGAGGAAGGAGGTGAGATGGCAATGTGTTTATTGGATATGTATCTGGGGGGCGATAGGCATAGCTGGTGTTTTGTTCGTGTCACAGACTTTGATGATACTTTACACCATTTGCAGCACACTAGCACTCACTTGTTACTCTGCAAAACACAACTTTTCTTCTCATTTTTGTTACCCACAGTTGGGGGGAGGACTTCGGTGTAGGTTTAGAATTTTCTGTAAAAATAGATTAAATCACAAGGAATAAGAATAAGAATAAGAATAAGAATACTTTATTATCTCATAGAGAAATTCAGGCGTGGTACATAACAATAATACAAACAGGACATTGTTTTTACATAAGACATATAGCACAATATAACAGGGCAGGTTATAAACACACCTCCCACATACCTCTCTGACCATTCCTTGCATTGTGCTTACGCATTCAGTCATGAACACATCCATGTCTCACTTACACATCGCACCCATGGACATTCTTATACGCTCAACTTACCCATTCACACATGGGCATTCGACCACGCTCCACTTACACATTCTTATACGCTCCACTTACACATTCACACATGGGCATTCTTATATGCTCCACTTACACATTCCCACATGGACATTCGATTACGCCCACTTTCACATTCCCACATGGACATCTTTAAAGCACTGCGCTTACAAGTTACATATTCTCGCACGAAGGAAAGGAGGAGAGGGGATAACTGTAATGGGCATGCCATATTCAGAAACTTCATAGATCTTTGAAACAATCATTACTTCATCTTTTAAAACTATTAATAAAATATTTCAACAAAATTATCAACCTATTTTTGTGTTGTTGCAATTTCAAGACATAGAAATGTGTACAGAATCGCTCCAAATGAACATTCCTACAGATTGCAAAGCTGAACAAGCCTGTAATACCCTCCCCCACCCCCCAATTATTTTTTTGAATAAAATTTTATGTGTACTTTTTTTTCAGAGCAACACTGTAAAAAAATTCCCATGCAAT
The DNA here is from genome assembly GCF_037325665.1 of Littorina saxatilis. NCBI lineage: Eukaryota > Metazoa > Mollusca > Gastropoda > Littorinimorpha > Littorinidae > Littorina > Littorina saxatilis. The sequence goes on along the minus strand of NW_027125992.1, from coordinate 35,095 downwards.
GGAGCTGGAGGGGGCTACAAAGGGGACTTGCTGTCATGAAACGTGACCTCAGCATCAGTCACCTTGTGACAGACAGGCATGTCCAAATCAAGAGCTACATGGTAAGAAAGAGCCTGACATCAAGCACCACTTTGACATTTGGCACATGGCAAAAGGCAGGAACACATTGTTATATGTACATCTTATTTATTTTTTGATGATATAAATCTCTGACAAAATTTATATTTAAGACACAAAGTTGTTGGTCACAAACAGATTCAGAAAACATGTCAAATACAGTCCCACCCCCCAACATGTCCAAGAAAAGTATTTTCTCCCTTCCATTTCAACTAAATTATCTAACTGTCTTTGTGTCAAACAGGCGTCGGAAAGAAGCTGGAGGCTGCGAGCCACAAAGCTGGCTACGGTGCTCTTAGCCTGTGGTCAAAGAGCATAAAAAATCACCTATACCACTGCTCACAGTCTACCGAGGAGAGTGCTACGCGGGTGGAAGAGATCAAGGCCAAGTGGATGTCCATAGCCAATCACATCAGCAACCAGCATCATGGGCATGGAGACCTTTTCCCTCACTGCCTCCATGGTGACTTGACTGATGAACCACGAGCCTGGATCACAAAAGGTAAAACAAATTCCAGTCATCAGAGCTTCAAAATAACCTCATAACCTGTCTTTATATGTGAACAGTGGTACTTTTACCTTGAATCAGTGTTTATCAACCATATAAACTCTTGTCTACAGACAACCCAGTTCACCGTTCTCTGGAAGGAGTTATTAAAAGCCCATATCTTCTCCGAGATATTGGGCAGCTGTCTCCCGACGTTCAGACAGCGCACCTGGAAACATACCACAGTGTGATCAACCACTTTGCACCGAAGATGCTCCACTTTACCTTTCCTGTTATGCAAGCAAAGTGAGTGCTGTCTTTCAATTTTATTGTTTGGCAAATATTTCTTTCCCTGTAGTATGACAATAAATAAGCTTCATATGGTGGACCTTTTTTTTCTCTTTCTGCTGTTCTTTTATACTGCCCTTGTTTTTTGCAGAATCTAATTGGCAGCAATGCACACCAACACAAATGCGGGGAGGGAGCAAGCAACCACAGAGGAAGGCGAACTGAGGTGGAAGATTGCCAGGCCAAACAAGGGACAACCAACTGCAAAACCTGTCAAGGAAACTATTACTCGCTGTAAGAATATTCACAACTCAAGGCTACTTTTCCTTCAGTTCTAAAGTATGCAAGTTTGTAGATGCTACTATGAAGTAAATCTCAACAGCGGCAAAATATCCAATTTTTAATCACTGCTCACAGTTTACATATCTCTAGTAATGTAAGCATCCAGATATTTGTTTATTTCTGAGAAGAAAAAAATGAAAGGTAAAAATCTGGTCTTCATAATTTGAAAATGTTGCTGTTTTCCATGTTTTAAATCTTGTGCTTGATTTTGTACATAGGCTCTCCTCTCCTCATGTTTTGAAGTCAACCTTTATTTCTCTGTTGCACATTAGGTTACCTGAATGAGCTGTTTGAAGAGGTGGTCACGCTGCGACTGGCCTATGGCAGCTATGAGAAGGCTCTGCGAGCACAAAGGGATTATCACGGAATGGTGCCAGAGACCCTAAGTGCTACTGCGGGGCCTGTCGACAAAGCCAACGTTGTAGCCAAGCAGCGTCGACGACTCAATTGGCGACCGACAATACATTAGATTACCTCCACCTGTCCCAAGAAAGGCGAAACGGTCCGAAGAGGATGTTAAACTTTAAAAGTCAAGTCACTGGAATCATAAAGCTTAGGCTAGGATGAAGGAATCTTATGATGAACAGAAAAAGTTAACAGATGTACTTACACTTTAGACAGCATATTTGAAACCTGTGTAGATCTGCGAAGGAAACTGGTCCCTCACTGTGGCAACAATGCAGGCAGGCAAAATCTTCCTGTTTTTCCTGCCCGTAGTGTGCCAGACCCATCGCACAAAACTGCTGTACGCAACATGCCGATATGTCCTGGAAAGATACGGGCAACCGTTAGAAGGAAGTATGAAGTTTTCAAACAGTAAATTAAAAATAGTGCAGTATTGATCTAATCTTGAGTACTTTGTTTTGTTTTTGTTGTTGTTGTTGGTAGGGCTGGTTGGGTGGGTAGTTCCAGTTGAATTTGAAAAGTTGAAAACATAGTATCACTTCAAGAACGATGCTTGAATGATTCAGAGATGAACTGAACAATTGTGAAGCAGTGAGAACTAAATAAATAGCCCATTCTTTGTTACTTTTGGTTTTAGATGAACACAAGTATAAGTTCACATGAACAAGGAGGGTGTATGGTAGAGTAACCTGATTCATTTTTGTACATGTATGTAGAATCATACAGCCTACCTGTGTGGCTCATCCTTGTTCTCAAACTCTTCTTTCCACCTTTTCCTCAGTGACTGCTTGAACAGGATAATGACGGATTCAATGGTGTACCTGGTATTGACAGATATATGTTTTACATTATTGCAAATTTTAAAGTTGTTATTATTATTATTATTATTGCAAACATATGGTGTGAATTACTTGTGAGTGGCCCATGTATGATAACTGAATTGAACTGAAACTAGAAGATTGTATCTGAAGAAAGTTTGTGCGCATGCATATTTGTGTGATTATCATAAGGAGTTGTGAAATGTAAAAATTAAATTTCCTCTGTGACTATGAAAGTCAGTTGATGTCAGTGTGTGAATGTAACTTGTGACGCGCAGATCAAAGTCATTCTCTTTCATAACTCTATGCAATGTTACGTGCATATATATACAAAACACAAATAAATACATTCAGTTACCTTGAGAGGCAATTGTCACGGAAACCCTGGTGTGTGGTGATGCACTGCATCCCTCCCCCCTCAAATTTCCCTGTAACTTGAGGGTAATGGTGGCAGCACACCTTCTCCCTCCTTTGCTGGCCAGGCCACACAACACAGTGGCCACACTGACACCATGCCCTGAAATTGAGAAGTCAATAAAATTCTACCTTGTCATACACAACCAATTCATTCTGGTACGGGCATTACTCTCGTGTCTTCACCTTTTTTTTTTTGGAGGGGGGGGGGGGGGGAGTAATCACACTTGATTCACAAGTGAAAATTCCATGTCTCTCCATCATAATACATACATGAATACAGAATGATACACGATACACATGTACCGTTGTGAGTAGTAAAGCTCAAACTGAACTTCAGGAACACAGCTGTACTAAATTACGATTCTTACATGAACTTTATACACAAGCCCTTGCACACTAGCGAGCAAATGCTGATACCTGAATTCAAAACAACAAAGCAACACGAAAGAAGTTCTCAGCAGACTGTAGCAGACGACAGGTTTGCCGTGTAGGAGTGCATGCTTTTTACCTTGCATCATTTTCTGCAGCAGGGATGTCATCGCCAGGTTCGTCCACGGTACTGTTCTCGTCGCTGCTGGCACTTTCTTCATCTTCAGATGACTCCAGCAAAGATGCTGGCGGCTCAAAACTGTATGGTTCAGCAGCTGAAGTTGCTTCTGCCATTGTCTCTGGATGTGACGTCATCGGAATTTGACCCAGATTTCACCACTTCCGTAGTCTCGCGGACCGTTCGAGATACAATGGCCGCCAGATCGGAACACAAAAACGCTTCGCTTCAGCCACGAAATTCGTCGGATTATGGCCCAAAACGATTCCGAAATAAACTAAACACTGTGAGGGAAGGTGAGAAAACAATTTCCTACGGCATGCATATGTCTGGTTAACCTAAGTCACGCCAAAACGCAAACGGAGTGGCTAACGGCACGATATCGTTTGGCTAGCAAATATATGCTAGCGGCACGATATCGGATATAAAGCAAATTCGAGGGCTTGGATGCTAGCGAAACGATATCGTACGCGAAGCAACTGTGAGAGCTTGGATGCTAGCGAAACGATATCGGATGTGAAGCAAATTCGTGGCCCAGATGCTAGCGAAACGATATCGGATGTGAAGCAAATTCGTGGCCCAGATGCTAACGAAACGATATCGGATGTGAAGCAAATTCGTGGCCCAGATGCTAACGAAACGATATCGGATGTGAAGCAAATTCGTGGCCCAGATGCTAACGAAACGATCCTTTCTTGTTCTCATTGTTGTTGTTCTCACAATCAACATTTTCATTGGCATAGGCATAGGCATTTTTTGTTGTTGTTGAGTTGAGCATTTATTTCCGTCACTTCCGGTTTATGAGAAAAATGTTCCGATCCCAGCGCGGCTCTCTCTCTCTCTCTCTCTCCCACCTCCTTCCACCCCTCCCTCTCCTCACATTGAGTTTCTCTGCCTCCTTGACATGTGTGTGTGTGTGTGTGTGTGTGTGTGTGTGTCATGGATGTGGGTGTATGTACGTCCGTCTCTCTCTCTCTCTCTCTTTCGTTGTTAATATTGGTGTGTGTGTGTGTTTTAGTGAGTGTGTGTGTATGTGCGATGGTGTGTGCAGTGAGTGTTTGTGCGTGTGTACGTGCGTGTGTGTGTGTGTGTGCGTGCGTCAGTGTCATGGATGTGGGTGTATGTACGTCCGTCTCTCTCTCTCTCTCTCTCTCTCTCTCTCTCTCTCTCTCTCTCTCTCTCTCTCTCTCTCTCAGAGTCTCTCTCTCAGTCTGTCTCTCTCTCTCTCTCCCTCCCTCTCTCAGACTACAGGCTGTTGAGAACTGCTGAATGAGTAGATCTCGGGTTGAGAACTGCTCAATGAGTAGAGTCTCGGGTTTTAAAATAACAACGCTCGGACTGTGTCGCCGGTCTGAAAACTGCATTTGCTTTGGTGAGCAGTGAATCGCAGGAAGTTATCAGAGATGTCTTCTCGTCTTTTATGCTAAACAACCTCAATTGTGACCGGACACAAACGATCATGACAGATAAAGATTACAACGAAATGAAGATGATTGAAGAGTTCTTCCCAACGGCGGATCATGAGATTTGTCTTTTTCATGTGATGAAGGCGTTCATACTACGTGTATACTACATTGGGTGTGCACGTTAAAGATCCCACGATTGACAAAAGGGTCTTTCCTGGCAAAATTGCTTAGGCACAGTTAATAATTGTCTACCATACCCGTGTGACTTGGAATAAGGCCGTGAAAGGTAAATATGCGCCGACATGGCTGCAATCTACTGGCCGTATAAAATTTCATCTCACACTATGCGGCATCACTGCAGAGCGCCTAGAACTGTACCCACGGAATATGCGCGATATAAGCGTCATTGATTGATTGATTGAAAAAGAAAATCCATGAAACATCAGGTGAGCGTTCGAATGCGGAAACGAACAATCTCAAGGCGTTCATAACAAAAATGGCTTATGCCAAGAACGAAAGCATTTACAATGACCTCCTGCAGGAACTTTCCTCCGAATTTCCAACATTTCTTCCATATTTCATGTCTCAATGGGATAGTCTGAAGGAAAAGTGGGTGCAATGTTTCAGAAAGACCAGATTAAACTTTGGTGACGCCACCAACAACCGAGTGGAAAGTTTCAACCAGAAAATTAAGGCTGTTGTAAAAAAAACCAGCCCACTCGACATCATGCTTTCGGGACTCCTTGGTTTGCTCGAGGTCAGGAAAGCAGAATTCTCATTTCGCGCCTTTGACATGAAGACAAAATGCACATCATCTTCAAGAGAAGAAGGTGTTCAGTTTGCTCATAGTGTGTGCACGGCGTTTGCTGCCAAGCACATATCCGAGCAAATACAACTATCTACAAAGTGCGTAGTTGAAGAGAGTGAAGGAAGTTACAAGGTGACAAGCGAAGGAGGTCAGTCTCATGAATGTGAGGTGGGGTCCTGTACATGCAGCTCTGTTGTCAATTTCAACTTACCATGTCGGCACATGATTGCCATACGTCGGCACTTGAACCTTAGAATCTTGGAAACGGACATGATCCCTGCTCGTTGGACGAAACAGTACTTCAACGACATTCAAAACATCAACTTGCCAGATCATTCTGTGGTTGGTACGCAACCGTGTCAACAATCAAAAGTCAAACCGGGTTGGGTCAAATTCAATGAAGCCCAGACTGTATGCAAAGACATCTGTTCGTTTTTAGTTAACTCTGGTGCAGATGATTTCCGAAAGAAATTACAACTTCTGTGCCAAGTACGTGACCTTGTAAAAACAGGAAAGGATTTTGTCGTTGTTGAAGTCTTTGCAGAGAATCTGGGAGAAAGTGTTGATGAAGTTAGACAACAAGGCGCACAAAATCACGGAGAAACTGATAAAGTTGAAGCGTTTGCGGAACAAGATACAGAATGCGGCGCGCTAAATCATGGAGAAAGTGACGAAGGTCGTTTCGATCAAGTTACAAACGACCGCAATGTTGAAGTGACTGCTGATGTTCATGCCGAGTTTCAAAGGGATCACGAAAGTCTCGAGGTGGAAGTTGAAGAGAGCGAGTCAAATGTTGGAATAATGGACCACCTCTCGTCGTTAAAAGACACAATTGTGCCACCGTTACAAGCCATGAGGAAGGGACGACCAGCAGGATCACTGCAAACCGTGATTGGGCTGCCAAAGGCAAAGAAGCGTAAAAGGCAAAAAGAAAAATTGAAGTGTGCCAAGAAAGTAAAGGTGGTCACTCATGCAGAGTATGCTCTTCGACTGATTGTGGATGAAAACCTGGTGAATTCTGTGATGAAAGAAAATTTGAAAGTTGAAGAAGAAATGCTGGAGATGGTGCCAGAAAAGGTGTCAATGGAAATTTTGGGGATTGATGACAATTTGCTGAAACAGTGGCTTACGGATGACGCTTGGGTAGCTCTTCAGCAGCTGTTGGAAGTGAAACGTTCTTCAAACATGGAGCCTGCTGAGGATGTTTGCAGAATATGTTGGCGCGAAGATCCGGATAAACATCTTGATAGAAATCCGATTGTGCAGTGGAATGAATGTTTGAGAAAATGCAACACTTGGTACCATGAAGCATGCATACATGCCACCAGCCATCCTCAAATTTGTTTCACATGCCATACTTCAATTTGATTTATAAACTGTTAACAGGGTTCCTAGATTTCTTGTTTCTCGATGCATCAATTACAAAGTACACTGAAGTGCTGCAAGTGTTAATGTTCATTGAAACATCTTGCGTCAGATTAAATCTTAATTCATTTTATACTTCTTTTAACCTGTTTATATTGTTCGGATCTTCAGATTAAATCTTAATTCCTTTTATACTTCTTTTAACCTGTTTATTTGTTATTTCCAAATTATATGTTTACTCTTAAAGGGGCAGCTTGCACATTGTTGCAACATGGACACATCAATTTAAACATCTTGCGTCATAGTATTATTGTTCGGCTCTACACATTGTGATCAAGACTTTGATGTTGCTAATTCTGTGATTTCGACTTTACTATTATTGTTCGGATCTTCAGATTAAATCTTAAAGGCATATGTACTCGATGACTATACACGCTAATTGCTTTACCAACAGCTGGAGACATGCTAAATTAAGTTCCCTGCAAGATATTGTGGTCTAGGACCCCTTAAATGTTGAGATATTTGAATTTTTATTTTGATCTAGATCGTCCTATTTATAGATTTGCCAACAGAGGTAGCGTTGACGCAAGGGAAATAACTCCGCGTCTTTGTTGACATCCTCACTTTTTCAGAGGCTAGAACAAGCTGTAATGCATGCATTATGGTCCGCGCATGGTGACATATCGTCATTATATGTTCTTATGGTGCGTTTGACATCGATTATGGGCAAACTACACTTTGTAAACACGGGAGCGCGTACATACGCCTTTAATTCATTTTATACTTCTGGTAACCTGTTTATATTGTTCGGATCTTCAGATTAAATCTTAATTCATTTTGTACTTCTTTTAACCTGTTTATATTGTTCGGATCTTCAGATTAAATCTTAATTCATTTTATACTTCTTTTAACCTGTTTATTTGTGTGTGTGTGTGTGTGTGTGTGTGTGTGTGTGTGTGTGTGTGTGTGTGTGTGTGTGTGTGTGTAAGATCTGCGGATCAATAACACCAGCAAAAACAATAATTGACCTCTAAACAATAAAATACACACCCCCCAATACATTTGTTTGGGGGCTATGGTCCCCCCTGCTCCGCCGTCAGTGCTGTACGAGTATATAGAGTTGGAGCCCACTTTTTACTGGGGGTATAATAATAATAATAATAATACTGTTATTTTATAGCAGGATAAACCAGAGTTTTAAGGCTACGGTCTCATCCAGCTTTACAAATCCACACACACACAAAATAATAGATAAATAAAATATATACATACATGTATATAAGAGATATAAAAATCAAACATACACATATCGCGGGATTCACCAAGACACCATGTGAAGTACGTCATACATTACTAAAGTGACGTGACCGCTGAGGATGTATGACGTACACTACACTCTTGCCTGGTTATCGATCGTAGGATACAAGTTCAAAGTGTTTTCGTGATTCGTGTCGTTAGCATATTTGCTGGTTGAAGACCAAGCGAAACGATATAGTGCCGCTAGCATATTTGCTGGTTGAAGACCAAGCGAAACGATATCGTGCCGCTAGCATATTTGCTTGTTGAAGACCAAGCCAAACGATATCGTGCCGCTAGCATATTTGCTTGTTGAAGACCAAGCCAAACGATATCGTGCCGTTAGCAGCCTAACCAAACGATATCGTGCCGCTAGCATATATTTGCTAGCCAAACGATATCGTGCCGTTAGCAGCCTAACCAAACGATATCGTGCCGCTAGCATATATTTGCTAGCCAAACGATATCGTGCCGTTAGCAGCGGCCAAACGCAAATGAACGCGTTTTTGACACCAAAAACAGCCTGATATGGTCCTTTAAGCGAATAAACAAATATCACAATCAAGTGTGACAAGATAAGTCACGTTTGTTTCAAAAACTGAAAGATTATTTGTTGTCAGTGTGTCACCCAGTGAGGGATAAAATGAATATGAGTGACAACGTCTTGCCTTCAAATGATAGAGGGTCAGCAAACACCAGTCTGTTCATTCGTTATGTTCAAACCCCTCCAAGTCGACCTCTCCAGCCTCTTCAGGTTCGGACGAATATCGCTGGATATTTTCTCCCTAGATTAACAGAGACAAAGAAGGGTAGTCTTGCTATATTGAAAGAATAAGGCAGCAAAATGGTTGGGCTATGTGTACGATAAGGTGCTGGTAATCCTAATGATAACACACGCGGGCCGAACGTGGCAAAATTGCCTGATTTAAATTTTTATTTTGTTTACATTTTCTTGTTTTTCTTGCTCTGTTAGCGAATCTGACCCTTGATTTGCACATGATCACCAAAACCATTGCCTGATACGGCAATTTGCTTGAACAGAAGTTTATAGAAACCCATGGCTTTTTTACAATCACTTGTATCCTTGGCATTCGATGTCATTAATCCCACTCGTTTTGGGCTTATTTTTGTGGGCCACAAACGCAAAATGTGCCCCACAAAATATGGGGCACAAAATGTGGGGCACAAATACAGTTTGTGGCCCACAAACAGAAGGACTTATTAAAATATGGGACACAAAATGTGCCCCTTAAAAATAAAGGCAAATAAAATAAGCCCTTAAACAAAATGTGAAGTTTTATTTTGTGGGCCATAATTTTACACTGATGACTTTCGCGAGTAGTCGGTTTTAAGACACAATAAAACGCTCTTCCTTAGTGGAGTAGATGAATGGTATTGATGACGAAAAAACATGGCGGCGTTCGTAACAGACATCAAATATTTGGCAGTTCAACACGTCCACCAGAGAAATATATCGACAAAGAAGTTGAAACACCGACTGCCTTTCTGAAGGAATTCAATCGGGATGTGAATGGTACAGCTGATTTTGGACACGGTCTGCCTTGAATGGGAAGGTTGGCGATGAATCGCACTGTCTACAGACTACACTACACTCTACACTTGACTTACATAAGTTACAGGACAGTCATCGGTTTGGATCAACCAGCGGGTAAGTTATTGTTTTTAAAATCCAAGACATGACCATTGCAAACGTGGCCTTTGTAGGACTGAGCAAGATTTTTCTGTTGTGTACATGTGTGTGTGTGTTAGTGTTAGTGAGTAACTGGGTGTGACTGTGAGTCAATGAGCGTGTGTTTGTTGTGTTCTGTTGTTTACTCAAGTTTAGAAAATGCTTGATCTTTAATCTGCATGCATAGAATGAAATGCTGCTGTATCAGTGTATGAACTGTTGTGTTCTGTTGTTTACTCAAGTTTAGAAAATGCTTGATCTTTAATCTGCATGCATAGAATGAAATGCTGCTGTATGAGTAGGTAGCGGCAGTAACGCTAGTCCCATGCGGGAAAGCGAGATCTGTGCTGAAAATAACACGTTTTCAATTTCCGACAGCTTTCAATATATGGCATATTATTGAAAATGGAAACTACAGAAATGAAGTTGGATTCTTTGTCTTTTACCCCATGCCATTTGTTTGCAAAATGTGCTTGGATTGAATGCGTGTGCGTGAATCACAAATACTCTCTCCGGATTTTCGGACAGCCGTGACGCGACCGCCATTACTACTTGCTCTTCAACTTTTTGTGGTGTTTCCCTTTCGGCGTTGTATTTTCTAAAAATAGTTTCATTCAACGATCGGAAACCAGTGTCAACTGCTAAAGAAAGAGTCCCTTTTCTTTCTAGGGGGGGTATTTTTTAGATTAAATCGATGGTGGATTTTAGACATGGACAATAAAAAATTGCCCAACTTTAACCTTTCGTAACTTAAAAACAACTCAAACGATCGTAGTCGTAAAAGATGCGCTAGAAAGTCCGATTTCTTGTGAATCCTCCAAATATGGAAGTTTCCGTTTAAGATTCATGCGCGCGAAGCGCGAGCCAATCAAAACCGAGGACCTGCAAAACCGGTAAAATCCGTTGCGTTGATCGCGAGTCATGGCGGAGTATTCAAGCGAAGCGATGGTGACGCACGCTTCGAGACAATTTGTGGAAGAAATCAAACCCATCCTTGGTAAGTGTTGATGTTTTTCTGTTCATTTAGTGTTTAGAAGTTGATCTGTCGAACCATTCTGCTGAATTTAGCGTTTTGAGTGCGTAGTTTTCATTTTGATGATAGTAGTTTGTGCTGGGTCATTTTGTATTGGGTGTTGAAATGGGGGTACTCGATAAACGACCTAAGTTATTTTTTGCCTTTCGCCGTACATGTGATATATTTGTTTCAAACTAATCTTGAATTATTACTCCGATGGTTTTTGTTTCTCAGTTGTTGTTTTCTTGAGGATTAAATTAGGATTAAAAGGAATAATTGTTCCTTTGCTAAAACCGGAAGTGCAAGACTAGGCCTAGCAACGAGTAGCGTAGCTTACATGCACTGACCCTAGCGCATCTCCATTCCTTCTTCCTTTTCCCCCCAGTTAATCAGAGTTTATGGTCCATCAAACTTGTGTGATTACTAATTTGTTTCTCATGACAAGCAAGGTGATATAATAAATTAGAAACGAGTTAAAAAATAACCAAATACATGACAGAAAAACAAAGCAAACTTTTGTTTTGGGACAAAAGTAAAACTGAAAGTAAACAGGCCTTCATGGTGGCTTCCAGTAAGTTCGTCACACGGTAGATTCGTCACCGGTCCCGGTAACTTCGCCACAGTAGTCCGAGCGCGGCTCTCTCTCTCTCTCTCTCTCTCTCTCTCTCTCTCTCTCTCTCTCTCTCTCTCTCACCTCCTTCCACCCCTCCCTCTCCTCACATTGAGTTTCTCTGCCTCCTTGACAGTGAGGTTGAAGTCATAGGACTCCCTCTCTCTCTCTCTTGGTCGCGCGTGTGTGGGTGTTAGTCAGTGTGTGGGTGTGTGTGCGATGGTGTGTGTGAGTGTTTGTGCGTTTGTACGTGCGTGTGTGTGCGTGCGTGTCATGGATATGGGTGTATGTACGTCCGTCCGTCTCTCTCTCTCTCTCTCTCTCTCTCTCTCTCTCTCTCTCTCTCGCTCCCTCTCTCAGACTACATGCTTTTGAGAACTGCTCAATGAGTAGATCTCGGGTTGAGAACTGCTCAATGAGTAGATCTCGGGTTTTAAAATAACAACGCTCGGACTGTGTCGTCTGAAAACTGCTCAGTTGAGAACTGCACAATGAGTAGATCTCGGGTTTTAAAATAACAACTCTCTCTCTCTTTCTCTCTCTCTCTCTCTCTCTCTCTCTCTAAAAAATGTCAGTGAATCTTGAATCTCTCCCACAAATCAAACATCTGAAAGCATAAGCTCTAAGCTTAACACCCGCCCACCCCTGCCAGTAATTTCGTCACGGGTGACGAATCTACCGCGTGACGAACTTACTGGTAGCCTTCATGGTTTCAGTACAAAAATATTATGAACATAGTATTACATTTTTGTTTTGTTTGTGCGTGTTACAGATGATGCTCACTTCCAGCAAATGAAGTCTGCTTTCACACTCACAGCAACTGGAAGAGGTCGACCACCCAAACTTCAGCTGGTACCACTGACCAACAAGCTATTGTTGCAGCTGGATCTGCTTCGGTTGGAAACAGGGAGGGATTGGAGTGACCTGGTTTAATTTCTCCCCAAAGTGTTCGAGTGAACTTGCTGCAAGGACTTGAAATCAAGGCAGAAATTGAGGGAACAGTGAAAGAAGCAACAAAGCTGGGGAATAAGACTGGATTAGAACTAGAAGCATTTTTGGATATCGACGCAGGGCGTTGCATCATGGGCCGGAATGTTGGGGTTCATTTGCTGAAACATAGGATCACAAGAAACCACCTGCTCAATCCGGACCTTCTGGAAGACCTTGACCGTCCATCAGAACTTGTGAATGGCATGGTGCTCGATCTAATATCGTTCCACAAAAAGGAGAACCTATCGCTGACTTCTGCCAGATTCCTGCATCGGTTGTTTTTGGACACAACATTGTGCTTGCACCATTTTCTTCTTCTGGCAGAACATTCACAGTCGAATCTCCAGCAAACCTGCCTGCCATGTACACCTGTTTCAAGCAGTACTTGACTGACAACTTTGTTTGACTGACTTTGAAGAAGGGGTATATATGCATTTGACTGTCACTTCTCATCCGACTGTGCACTTTGCAAGAATTTAGTTTTCCCCAGAGAACTGTGAACAATGTTAGTAAATTTATCCCACATACGTGAGAGAGATAACCGTGAGATAAAAATCGTTCAAATCACACGTGTGTATATCATGTAAATGAGGTCAACCGGAAGGTCAAGCTATGTAAATTAGTAGTACATGGGATAAACCGGAAGGTCAAGCTAATCCTATCGAGGAAGGATATGCTTTGCTGTTGTTGTTCCTTTTGGTTTCTTTTATCCTGTGGCCACTGCTTTTCTTTTTATCTGGTATATTTTGAAGTGATGGGTTTGATTTCTTCCACAAATTGTCTCGAAGCGTGCGTCACCATTGCTTCGCTCGAATACTCCGCCATGACTCGCGATCAACGCAACGGATTTTACCGGTTTTGCAGGTACTCGGTTTTGATTGTTCGAATATTAAACTTAACAGTGTTGACAAAGGCGAACTACTTTGTCCTAGTTTGAGAGTGTGTGTCATGGCGGAGGAATGAATGTCAAATTGAGTAAAGTGGTTTTAAGTTCTAAAGCGGTTGATCCAAAGGCAATATCGCTGTCGGTGACTTTTAGTTAGATCTGGCACAGAAGTATATAATGTAGGATAAACAGAATACTACATGGCTTGCTGTGTCGTACCAGATTTACACTCGTTGCTTTTTCAAATAGTAAACAGCTCGCTTTCGCAGTTCACTATTTAAACAAGAAGGGCAAAGCCCATACGACTCACATCCTTGACCTTTACATGACCTTGACCTTCAGGGTCAAGGTCAAATAACTAAACCTAGCAATGACATCATACACTAAGAACTGCTTTACACATTTTTCCTACCAAAATACATGTGACCTTGACCCAAGGTCAAGGTCATCTAAGGTCATGCAACACAAAGCTGTTAATTCAAGACATAGGAAGTACAATGGTGCTTATTGGCTCTTTCTACCATGAGATATGGTCACTTTTAGTGGTTCACTACCTTATTTTGGTCACATTTCATAAGGGTCAAAGTGACCTTGATCATATGCGACCAAATGTGTCTCATGATGAAAGCATAACATGTGCCCCACATAATTTTTAAGTTTGAAACAGTTATCTTCCATAGTTCAGGGTCAAGGTCACTTCAAAATATGTATACAATCCAACTTTAAAGGACCCTTGCGACCTTGACCTTGAAGCAAGGTCAACCAAACTGGTGTCCAAAGATAGGGCTTACATTGCCCTGTATAGCATACATAGCTAAGGTTGCCATTCTCGATAACTTCAGAAGAAAATGTGAAAAATGGCCGTTTTTAAGACAACAATTACGGCCCCTGTGACCTTGAACTTGATGTGAGGTCAAGTTGCCGCACATGTTTTTTGAGATCTTGTAACCATACACCATCAGGCCACATCAGGTGTTGATAGACTTAATAGTGTCCAAGAAATATCCAACGTTAAAGTTTTCCGGGCGGACGCCGGGACGGACGGACGGACGACTCGGGTGAGTACATAGACTCACTTTTGCTTCGCATGTGAGTCAAAAAACAACTCGTGTAAATCTGGTACGACACAGCAAGCCATGTAGTATTCTCTAGATCTTACTTCAATCAATCAATCAATATGAGGCTTATATCGCGCATATTCCGTGGGTACAGTTCTAAGCGCAGGGATTTATATATATATTTTTTTAATTTAAAAAAAAATTTTTTTATGCAATTTATATCGCGCACATATTCAAGGCGCAGGGATAACAGTGACATTTTTATCTAAGCCTATACAATTTTGCCAGGAAAGACCCTTTTGTCAATCGTGGGATCTTTAACGTGCACACCCCAATGTAGTGTACTTGATTGAACACATATTTGTGAAGATAACATTGTAATCAATCTACACACCAAAAATCATGGCTGTATTTTCAGTAGTTTCTGAAATATTTCAATCTGAAATGTGCTACCCCCCTCTGGGGGGGGGGGGGGGGGGGTTTGTCCACTCTTGGGGGATTATTTTCAACATTACACTGAATTTTACTGATGTCTGTAAAGATTACACTGTAATCTATCTACACACCAAAATTTTTCGTTGTATCTTAAATAGTTTCTTAATTATTGGCCTTGAAGTGCGAAAAACTGTAATTTTCCTGTTTTTCCGCTTGACAAATTGAGGTTTTTGACATTTTTGAGGCTCTTATACTCCAAAAGCATTGAACTAAGCTGTCTGAAAAAAAATAGCCATGTTCTACACACATTTGTTTGGAATATGTGAAAGTTTCAGACAGCTGCTATACATATTGTGTGAATTGTGATGACCCAAAGTTGCCCTCCCGTGCAATTTTGCGATGGGTTTAATTGTGTTTTTCGTGAAGTTTGCATGCTTGCTGACAGAAGCCATATGAGATTAGAGGGCTAGAACTATGTGTTTTTTCTATTCTTGGTTGCTGATAACAGATCCTGAAAAGTTGAAAGGGCTGAGGATAACTATGTGGTACCCACATGCTGCTGAAGTTGCCCTATTTTACAGTTTTAAGCAGAGTCGCGACAGCGTATGTACTAAAATATCAAAATCTCAGGAACTAATAAAGGTATCCACTTACTTTTTTTTGTGTTTTGCTTGTACTTTATTTTTCTTTCAAGACATCACAAAACATTCACTCTCACTTCAAAACCAAGTTTTGACTGCCGCTACCTAGTATCAGTGTATGAACTATGGTTGTAAAAGAATAAACAAAACAATTACTGAATTAGTGAGTGATTTGGCTCTGATACTGTGATAGTGAAGTTGAAATAATACTTATTTCATTTTTAAGACATGTAATATTGTTATGTTAATTACTTAATTATATGGGTTTTTTTCAGGCCTCCCGAGAAACCAGAGATGATATGCATCATTCATACAGCTCCTGTCTTCCAGTTCCAACAGTTTACCTTTAACATGGATACATGTACTGGAGAGGTATCAGGATGACTTGGCGTGGTGCTTTACAAATTACAGACTACCCCTGAAGAGTAAGTATATTAACTAAGTTACACATTTCTTTACCAGTACCACTTACAGATCTATTTTGCTTGTCAAATCTTTGGTAAAATAACATTAGGTATTGGTGATGGTAGTCTGAAGCTATAAAAATGTACTGTTGTAGATAATTCAGCAGTCTTTTGTTCTTCGTAAATTGTATTACAAGTACTTTGTAATTGTAGATGAAATTATTCATACATTTAAAGATGCATAGTAATACTGTGCATAGTAAATTGGTATGATGTACTTTGTATACATAATGGTACAAATATCTTTATTTTCTCTCTCCTTCCCATCTTAAAGTTTGTTGCAACCCTATACTCAAAAAGTGCACTGTTTGTATGAACATTGATTGATTGAACTATTGCGATGCAAGAAAGTAAAACATGAAATAGCTAGAATGAAAGATTTACTCATTACTGGAATTATTATAAATACAGTCAGTCCTTTCCTTGGCTCACAATCACATTCACAGATCTGGCCAGTTTTTGTGTTGTTTTTTTAACATGGAATAAGAATTACAATGTAAATTGTAATACCACCTGTGTACTTGGATAACTACTTCTACATTCAACACCCTGACTGCCCCTGCGCAGAGTTAGAATTTTCAGAATGAATTCACATCACATTTCACAACAAACTGTAAGGTGTCAACGCTAAATAGGGAATGTGTGTGGGATGAGGGCTCATGCTGAATTTAAAAAAATAGTAAATTTTCATCACACTCCAGAAAAGCTGCTCACATCAGCAGCACAACTAGATATCATGTCGTTAAAAAGGTTCTTGTGAGGAAGTCTTTAATTTTAATGATGAAAGATTATCTTTTTAATTTTAATGATGAAAGTATATATCATATGTATCCATGAAAATTGAAATAAATGGCTTTCACAGGAACTGATGAAGGAATGATGGCACCTGTAATATTACAGAACAATGTTTACAGTTTAGTTCATAGTTGTCACTGCCAGTATCACCCACACCATTCTCCATCCCACTGATCTTGTGAGGAACAAGTATTACCTCCTTCCTACCTACCTTCCCGCACCCCCACTCCTAACACACACCCTCTTCTCAATACCCAAAACATATCCCCATCAGCGCACAGCAAAGTCTGGATGTGCTCAGTAATACATTTTCTTTATTTTCCAGGAAGTGAGGTGCCGAGATATGACGTGCAGGCAGCTTGCAGAGTGGTGCCTGGCTTTGCTGAGGATGATGATCAGATTCAGTCCATTCTGTGCTGACGGTGCTACCAGAACTGCTTTAATATAGCCCATCTAAAGAGGTTTTCTGTTGCCTTGGTGGTGAAATGAACATGT
This sequence comes from Littorina saxatilis, assembly GCF_037325665.1. Classification (NCBI taxonomy): domain Eukaryota; kingdom Metazoa; phylum Mollusca; class Gastropoda; order Littorinimorpha; family Littorinidae; genus Littorina; species Littorina saxatilis. The sequence continues at coordinate 17,720 of NW_027125992.1, read as the reverse complement.
AACACATTAACAATAACATTCTACACAAATAATGTGTGGCGCGGTGTGGATCAAGGGTACATTTTTAACTTATGTAAGTTGTCAATTCAGCTAAATACAGGTAGTGTTTGGTATGCAGATATTTACTGACAGCAAACAGCGGTTTGTTTGTTTTTACTACATACGGTTGTGTTATCTTTTATTTTGTTTGAGTGCTTTAAATTAAGCTGTTCGCAAGCAGTATTTTACACACAGGCTTAGCTTTGGGAGATGTGAGTGTATGTTTCAGTCAATGCGTGTTAATCATGTATAGACTTTTTTGTGCTATAGTAGAATTTAGATCTTTTAACTGCATTATGCACATGAAATGTGTTAACCCATGCCTTTTTCTTCCTTTGAATCCTTGTCAGTACTTTATCTTGTTTAAAATGTTCATTGATTCTGTTTTGGGGTCGTTCTGGTGCAAATCAGGACTTGAAAAGGAGGGGGTCTTAACCCTTAGGCTGGTTGTCGTGACATATGTCGCGCTACTTTACGTATACTGTCACATGGGTGTCACGACATAGGTCGCGCTACTGGCTCAGTCTGTTTGGTCGGTTCCGATTACCTCCCATGGATGCGAAAATCTACATGACCGTTTTTCTTTATTTTTCTCTCTGTTAATTCACCAGTTGTTAGGTAGATTTTTGGTTCCTCTTTCCTGTCATGCTCTCTTTTTCTTCATGAATTCTTTTCTTTTTTCTGCCTTCTTGCTCATTCACCTGTATTTTTTCCAAAAATCTCTTCTCTTGCTGCTTGTCTCGCGATTCATGTATAGTTTAATCTGTTAGTGTTCTGATGTAAGTCCAGCAGTAGATAGGTTAAGCCTATTTTAACATACTGGAAACTGGTAATCTTCCAGTAGGTATTAATTTAGTTTTACGAAAGCCTGCTGGGACACAAGTAATGGGTTAGTGCATTTGTAAACAGGAATCGCTTGACAAGTGGCCCCCTTCATCCCCCCCTTCCTCGTCCTGATATGGCTCTGCGTAGTCGGCTGGACGTTAAGCAACAAATAAACAAACAAACAAACAAATAATTCACCAGTGGCTATGTAACATGTGTTACAGAATTGCACCAGTGTAAGGGTTAAAATGGAGGTAAATTCACAGAGGTTATGAACAGAAAGTCTGAAAAAACAAGGTTTTAAAATGGAGGGGTTCCACTGTATGTCTATTGGGGATTATGTGTTTGTAAAGATAGAGCTGAGAATCCTACACAGAATTCTGTGCATAGAAGGCGGCCTGAATCTTGACCCACACTGCTGGCATGACCTTCATAGCTGCATTCAACGCTTTACTTTTACGCTGGTAACTTTACGGTTGCTCTCTCTCTGGATTGTATTGTATGGGGAGATTTATATAGCGCTTGACGTGACGTTTTCTCTAAGCGCTTTACATATTAATTTCTGCCGTGTGAGATGGAATTTTTTTACACAATATATCACGCATTCACATCGGCCAGCAAACCTCAAGCCTATCAGGGCGAGCATTCACCTTTCACGGCCTTTATTCCAAGTCACACGGGTATTTGGTGGACATTTTTAGCTATGCCTATACAATTTTGCCAGGAAAGACCCTTTTGTCAATCGTGGGATCTTTAACGTGTACACGAAGGGATCCCGCAGTGGGGCACTACTGCGGTTATGAAATTAAAGGCCCCTCCTGTTTTTGGAACCGCAGGAGCTTTCTAGTTTGCTGTTAGGTAGATTTTTGGTTCCTCTTTCCTGTCATGCTCTCTTTTTCTTCATGAATTCTTTTCTTTTTTCTGCCTTCTTGCTCATTCACCTGTATTTTTTCCAAAAATCTCTTCTCTTGCCGCTTGTCTCGCGATTCATGTATAGTTTAATCTGTTAGTGTTCTGATGTAAGTCCAGCAGTAGATAGGTTAAGCCTATTTTAACATACTGGAAACTGGTAATCTTCCAGTAGGTATTAATTTAGTTTTACTAAAGCCTGCTGGGACACAAGTAATGGGTTAGTGCATTTGTAAACAGGAATCGCTTGACAAGTGGCCCCCTTCATCCCCCCCTTCCTCGTCCTGATATGGCTCTGCGTAGTCGGCTGGACGTTAAGCAACAAATAAACAAACAAACAAACACGAAGGGACCTCGGTTTTTCGTCTCATCCGAAAGACTAGCACTTGAACCCGCCACCTAGGTTAGGAAAGGGGGGAGAAAATAGCGGCCTGACCCAGGGTCGAACACGCAACCTCTCGATTCCGAGCGCAAGTGCGTTACCACTCGGCCACCCAGTCCTAAGCATTGAGCATTTTTATTTCAACCAAGGGGAAAAATTAAATGCCTCTGCAGAGATTCGAACCTAGGACCTAGATTTTCAGGCCGATGTCCTAACCACTAGGTGTTTCTTTTTATTGTAAGATGGATATATATGTCTAGCAGATGCAGCTACATGTACAAATGTGCCAAATTAAAACTTGCATTCTCAGCCTATAATCTTTGGCCATTCATGTGAGTACTAAATATTGTGAATGCATGTGAGACTGCCTTGTTTTACTTTTGTGAAATGTGTGAACTCACTTTGTTTACATCTTTGTGTTAATAAATGCAGTTTATCAGTTACCTCTGTTTGTTTCTTCTGCAAGTATGTCAAATGGCCCACACACACCCTCATGCGCACAGACACACACAAAATCAGATCTCAAGTGTAAGTATTCTTTTTGCAGTTTTATTTTAATGCCCATAATCAGTCAAACAAATATATCATCACACTTGCACCTAAGCTTAACAGTAGCAGTCCTGCATACATATATGTAATGTGTAAATGTTACAGGTCACCATCTGTCCTGGCTTGAACATGCAATAAGAACACCTCTACACAAACACATGTACAGTCAACCGGCTAGCTGCTACTTCCCTGTAAGGCATATTTTTCTATGAATTAATCGATTTTCTGCAGACAGCAGCCAGGTAGTGGATCTTTAGTATATGTCCAAGTTGATCTTAGTACAACACATCAAGGAAATATTGTTTAAAAACAGATCCAACATCTAACCTTCCAAAGTTCATAATCAATAAAGAAGAATGGTATGTTACTGGAACCCTTTATTTATGACTTAAGGCAATGTGCGGCAGTAAAATTACCAAACTTAAACTTGAAGAATACAGTCAAGGAATAACTTGGTTTTCTGGGTAGTTATTGAAGTGACTTATTAAAATGAATGAAAACATTGTGGATGGATATTGACTGCTGTTGCGATGAAAACTGGCATTTACAGCGTCATATGGGATTTCTAGAAAACGGCTTTACAGCAACATCATACATCAGAAATTCATAATATTTGGCACAAGGATACACATGTATTATCTACAATCATATAGAATGTGTTTGTTTGTTTTTTAAACAACTACAGTTGAATTTAAATTAATTATTGTAATGAATATGCAGTGAGAAATTCGTTCATTCTTATCTTTCTTTCTTTATTTGGTGTTTAACGTCGTTTTCAACCACGAAGGTTATATCGCGACGATTCATTCTTATGACAAAAGATATTAAAATTCAACTGTAGTCTGTTGTAAAAAAAAATCGTTCTATATGATTGTAGATATGATACATGTGCATTTTTGTGCCAAATATTAGGAAGTTCTGATGTATGATGTCGCTGTTAAACTGTTTCCTAGAAATCCAATGTAACGACTGTTTCCATAGCAACGGCACTCTATGTCAATCAGTATTCACAATCCTACGAAAGCGGTGTATGGCTGCCTAAATGGCGGGGTAAAAACGGTCATACACGTAAAAATCCACTCGTGCAAAAACATGAGTGTACGTAGGAGTTTCAGCCCACCAACACAGAAGAAGAAGAAGTATTCACAATTGTTCTATTTATTTTTATGTCACTTCCCAGAAAACCAGGTTATTCCATGTATTCTCCAAATTCAATTTTACTGCCGCACATTTCCTTAACAAAATGTAAGATTTACTGTACTTTGACCTAGCAGTTTTTGTAAGTGGACAGGCCTTAGTTTTATTTCGGTGGCATAATTCAATGCGCTTCGTCAAAATGTCTCGAACTTAAACCAAAAGCAGACGCAAGACTTATGGTCAGTTGGAGTTGTCTCCCGTACTCCTAACTTTGGTTTAAACTGTTTTATTTAACGTTTGTGCATTATTTACAAAAAACGCATATTGAGTAAACAACAACAAGCATAATGCTTATAGTGGTGTTCACTATTTCTAGAAAATTACATATAATATAAATGGCGGCTCCTAACTTTAATGTGATGCAGACAGGTGTACCCAAACAGCCCATATCACATAGGGTTTGGAATTCTCGAAAACACAAGATCCGCACTGCACAACTTCAGTGCACATGTACACGAGAGTGCTCGGTCGCTTTTTGAAAATGTGTATCTTGAGAGAAAAATATAGAATAGTGCGCTGTCCGAAGGAATGGAGTCAAGTTCTTATCGGACAATGACAGCGCTCAGTTCAAAACAATAGGACATCTGACCGCCATGCGGCTACGTGAATCGGACATTTGAGCCTTTCAATCTGTCTACGTCTGACGTCTGACGACATCCCCGAGGCTTTTACATGAAATAAGACCATACGGGCACATACCAAAAATGAACTGCCTCAAGGCTCTCCATGCAGAGTGGTATCCTTCAGTGGTAAATTCAGGTACAGCTTCTTTTAAAGAAAAAAAAAAAATTCACCGAAACCACCAAAACATCTACCTCACTACAGAAAGCAGTCAAAGTGTTGATTTTTGGTCTGTGACCAAGTGGAAGGATGGTCTTATCCCATGTTAAAGGTGAGGACAACTTTTTAAATGAGGCGTAGTGGGCCTTTAAAACATTGACACAAATTTACAACAGCAACAAGTTGTAATGCTCAGTACAACCAATACTGAGCAGGGGCGGATCAGTTGCTTTGTAAGGGGGGGGGGGGGGGGGGGGGGGCACTTTGAATCGAAAGTGAATGTGATGGGCGGTCCGGAAAAATTTTTGGCCCAAAGAAGCAAAATGGTGCCATCTGGTGCCATTTGAACTTAGAAATGGTCATAGAATCAACTTTCCAATTTCCCCCCCCCCCTCGTCCGCCCCTGCTGAGTGGACATTTACTGCCGCTGTAGCTGTAGTTTCCCCATCGATCACAGCTGGACTTGGATAGCACTGCTTTTCATCCACATTCACTGGCCAGGTCTTCTCATCTTCTGTCCCTACTGACAAATGAATGACAAAGGAACTGATCTTAAATCCAAACACAATGACAAGAACAAGTTTTAAGTATGAGTAAGGAGTAAATTGTGTTTGTAACTGACACACACACACACACACACACACACACACACACACACACACACACACACACACACACACACACACACACACACACACACTAAGCCCACATAAATGCCAAGAGCGTAAACATTCTAAGTTCTAACGCCTACTTTTTAACATATATGAAATATAGAAGACACATTCCCTGTCAGCGCTTGCTATCAAATTCAAAAAGCAAAGCAAAGGTGTGTAACATCAATCTGCAGGGCTAGAAAAATCTGCAGGTATTATAATATTAATGTCTGGCAGCTCTCCTGACTGGCCAGGGAAAATCAAACACACACACACACACACACAAGAGATACAAGAAATGTTTTTGTCCACACTTCAGTTCTCACACACAAACACACACCAACAGTCAGAATGTAACCAGAATTTGAGACTGAGAGGGAGGATAAAACACAATATGATCATGTAGCAAAACTCTTACCTGAATTGCCATTAGCATGAAATATTTCCCATTTGAGTCTTGACAGCCTCCGGATCATGAAGGAATCAATCTGCTTCTTCCACTGTGCCGGATCGATGCCAACCTGTAATATATAATATTGGCTGAAGTAACATTCCTCTGAGCACCAATTTTAAAACAGTTAGTTGACAGGACAAGTAGTACTAGGAGCTACATGCAGTATGATATTTACCTATGTGGAGGAACAACAAACACACTGTCCACAGAACCAGATGAATTTACACACTGCACCCTCCCCCATAAAACAACAACAAACAAGGGGTAAATATAATTTGTGAAGGAAAGGATTTGTGGATTTTGAATGCTTATGCGCCAAACGATGTAAACTCCAAATGTGTTTTTTATCAGAAGGTTGTGTCAATTATTAAAGATTCCCGTTTGAGTAACGTCATTTTGTGTGGTGATTTTAATTGTGTTCTTGATAATGAGTTAGACATAGTGAGCGGAGAAAGGCACGCTGAAAGAGCAGTGTCACAACTGAATGAAATGTTTATCGCATGTGATTTGTTTGATGTATGGAGATTATTTAACCCTGGTATTAAAGAATTTTCTTGGTCAAAGAAGAATCCGTTTATTGCTAGGAGAATTGACTATGTATTTACATGTGCAACACTTTTTGATAGAACTACGGAATGTTGTTTATTGTCTGTTCCCTTTTCCGACCACAGAGGTTGTTCTGTGCAACTCAAATTAACTGAGATTGACAGAGGCCCGAGTTACTGGAAATTCAATAATTCTCTCCTCCAGGATAAAGATTTCATTGATGGTATGAATAGAATGATTGAAAATCACGCATATGATTTTATAAACGATACTGATTATCAAACCGTATGGGAGCTGTTAAAATGTGAAATAAGAGATTATGCAATGCAGTACGCGCAGAAGAAAAGCGTTGAAAGAAGAAACGGTATTGTTTTGTTGTATGCTGAATTAAATGATTTGGATGCAAGGTTAGCGAATGACCCAGATAACTGTGGAATGCAATGCGAGCGTGAGAACCTTAAGTTAAAAATAGAATTAGTTGAGCAGTGTAAAGCTCGCGCAGCCCAAGTACGCGCCCGTGCGAAGTGGATAGAACAGGGAGAAAAGAACACAAAGTATTTTCTCAACCTTGAAAAAGCCAGAGCAAATGCGAAGATTATGGACAGTATACAGTGTGAATCTGGGGAAGTGATAACTGACCAGCGTGAAATCTTGAACGCGCAAAAGAATTACTATGCTGACTTGTACAGAAAAAAAGTAAACGTTGAAAACATGGACGAGAAGGTGGATCAGTTTTTATCTGATGTGACAACATTACAGATTTCAGATTTTCAGAGAAATGAGTGTGAAGGGTTAATAACTGAAAACGAAGCTCTCGCTGCACTTAAACAAATGAAATCTGGGTCGGCCCCTGGGGTTGATGGTATTACTGCAGAATTTTTGAAGGTGTTTTGGACCCGCATCAGAACATTGTTAATTGCGTCTTTTAATGCAAGTTTTGACGATGGAAAATTGTCTTCCACGCAGCGCAAAGCTGTCATTACTCTTATACACAAGGGAAAGGACTTGCCCAAAAACGAATTAAAGAACTGGAGACCCATCTCCCTTACAAACAGCGATTATAAACTGATAGCCAAGTGTTTGGCAAAAAGGTTAGGAAGCGTTATTGGTGATATTGTTCAGAAAGATCAAGTCGGTTATATTAAAGGCAGAAAAGTATCTACAATATTAAGGTTAATTGATGATGTAATCGAACAGTCACACGAGTTAAATCAACCTGGTCTGTTGGTCGCAATTGACTGTGTTCAAGCGTACGATAGTATTTCAAAAGAGTTTATTATTAAAGCCTTTCAAAAATTCGGGTTTGGGCCAGAATTTGTTCAATGGGTGACTGTGTTAATGAACGACACGGTTAGCTCAGTGCAGTATTGTGGATGGTTGTCGGATTTTTTTGATGTGAAAGCCGGGATTCGTCAAGGGTGCCCGTTTTCATGTTTGGCCTTTGTACTGGCCATTGAATTGCTGGCATCAAAAATAAGACAGTGTAGACGTATTAAAGGAATTTCGTTATGGAATAATGTTGATATTGCAACCGTTATTAAAATTGCTCTGTATGCAGACGATATCACCCTTTTTTTAAAGGATGAGATTGATATGTATTATGCACTTGAAATAATGAATGACTTTTCTAGTTTTTCAGGCTTAAGGATACATAAGAGAAAGTCTGAGGCGATGTGGTTGGGTAGTAGGAAACATTGTGATGAAACATTTTATAATTTTGTTTGGAAGAAGAAGTTGAAGATTTTGGGTGTATATTTTTGTAATGATAAGAGTGCTTCTTTGGTAGAAGATAACTGGACTGGAAGAATAAGGAATATTAAGCGATTGATTTGTGCATGGGAGAAGCGAAATTTGAGCATTTTAGGGAAAATATGTATTGTGAAAACGTTTTTAATTTCACAATTTGTGTATATTATGCAAGCGTTTGTATTACCTGACTGTGTTTTGAATGAAGTCAATACCTTATTGTACAGATTTTTGTGGCGAAAAAGAGATTGTAATCGGAAGGCCTTTGAAAAGGTGAAAAGAAGCGTTTTATGTTTTGAAATTGAAAAAGGTGGTTTAAAAATGATCGATATTAGGCAAATGCAAATTTCTTTTTTATTACAATGGGTTTCACAACTGACTACATCAAATGAAAATGATAATTGGAGTCTCACTCCAAAGATGATGTATTTGCGTTTTGGAAAGCACTTTGAATGTTTCTTATCGAATGTAAACAGTGCAAGATTTAAAGGGTTAGACCTAGTGAAATCACACTTTTGGAAAGCAGTATTAAAATATTGGCTGGATAATAACCACTACGATCGTGGGACAATCGGGCCGATTTTATTATGGAATAATGCATGCATAACGTATAGTGGCAAAGTTTTATTTTTTGAAAGTTGGATACGACGAGGTGTATTGGTATTAACAGACATTGTACGTTCGGGAGACATATTATCATATCAAGATATATGTGATTTGATTGGATATTCGCCAAACCGAATTCTTGAATATAATGTTGTAAAAGCTGCTGTGTCATTATTCATGAGGAAAAATGTTGTAAATATGACTGATGATGTTTGTATTACCCCACTGTTTAACGGCAAAAATGTGTTAAGTGCCAAAGAATATCGGAAAGAGATTATTAATATGAAAACAGATGTACCATGTTCCGGAGGATTTTGGAAGAGAAAGTTTAATGTAGAAATTGATGAACGTTCTTGGATAGTTGCCCATCAGTCAACACAAGAGACTAGATTAAGAGTTTTACACTGGAAAATTATGCACAACATCTATCCGACCAACATTCTCCTGTGTAAAATGAAAGTAACGGAAACTAATAAATGTAATTACTGTTGTGATGTAACTGATTTCATTGAACACTTCTTTTTTGAATGCCCGGTTGTATACAAATTCTGGAAGTTTATTGAAGAATTTATTTTTCGTACTTTAGAAATTAAGATTGTTTTGAAAGTTAGTGATGTTTTATTTGGTATGCATTTTGTAATGGTGAAAAAGGCAACTATGTATAAATTGAACCACATTATCTTAATCGGAAAGATGTGCGTTAGTATATATAAAAAAACAAATTCGTTTTTACCGTTGGAAAGTATTTTTAATAGGCAGTTACAGATAAGAAGCATTTTTGTGTGAGTGTTCGAAGAACAAAACGTTAAAAAAAAAGTTAGCTTGTTGTACTCGATAAGATGTATTTAATTCATTGTATGAGATATTGTTGATTGTTGTTATTTATTTGAATAAAATTGTAAAAAAGGTGAAAAAAAAAAATGAAAAAAAAACAAAACAAAAAAAAACAAACAAGAGGCGAAGCCTTCAAGGCTCCCGTAAGAAATCAACAAACAGTAACATAACACAAACTCACTCACTCCGTAACACACACACACAAACACACACACACACACACACACACACACGCACACACACACACACAGTTAAAACTAACGCATCATATCAACTCCATGTATAATTTTCAAAAGAAGGCAAACAGATAAAATGACTAGGGTAATAGGTTAGGTACCTGCCATGTGGGCACTTTTTCCACTGCTGTCCTCAGTCCTATACTTTTCATCAAGACTTGTCACCATGCCGAGTAGATCTAAATTCGGAAGTCTTCATGTGGCTGAGGCATATATCTGACATAGCGTCGATCTTGTTGTAGGTTAACCTCCTTTCTGAAACAAATGGCAAAATGCGATTAGTTATGATGACTACAACCTACACAAATATAAACAGTGTTTTGAAACAGAATAGTCAGGTTATACAAGCCACTTTACCTATGCAGCATGGTAACCCTACAATATGCGAAACATGTCGACTGCAGCAGCCTGGTTCTTAAAATAATTCTGACGGTCAACACAGCCAGAAATGCCAACAAAGACAAGAAAGCTGTGGCAAGGTAAGCTTACCAAACGTTACATAGCGAATCATATGATAGTGCGTAAACAGCAAACAGTAGATCTACAATCAAAGAGAGGATCGAGTCTGGAATGAAACGCGATACAGATCTAGCATTCAAAAACTGTCTTTCACGTTCAAGGAAGTTGTTGCAAAGTACTTAAGACTTACTAAATTGTACAGACAAAACCATGACAGTGCATGTTTTGAATCTGAGGAAAAAATCGTGATCATTTTGACTTTGAGAACAGATTCATTCCGTTTCCTTATATCAGCATGTTCAAGTAAATGGTGGACAGTTTTTTTCGGGCAGAGTAAACTTAACTTGAGACTCTACTGCAAGTCTTGAAATTCACATAAATCGAACCACGAGCAAAGACATCCAAACATTACAGGCACTTTAGATCAACTCATTTCACTAGAGGTGACTGCCTAGCACTGTGTTTGACATCCGTGTCTGCTGAAATAAAAAGAAATTAAAACAAAACGGATTAACAGGTGACACGTTATCAGAGTGGGAGACACTAGATCTGTCTCTGAACTTACCGGGATACGGCTGCAAGATCGACACTGACTGCCGCGCTTTCGACAGCTCTTCCTCGCGTGGACATTGGAAACACGCTGTGCAGATCAAATTGTAGGAAATCTCCCTTTGGTATCTTCTTTATTTACTTTTCTGGAGCTTAGAAACCGAACAACATGAAATCGTCTTCCCCGGCGAATCGGCGAGGTGAGAACTGGACCACAATCCTTCGCGCGACCCCTGACCTGATCTTGACACCTGACCTGCCGTCTACATGCCAAACACGACACAAATCAGTCAACTGCTTGTACCCCTTCAAAACCCCCCACCACCCGTTTTCTTTGGATACACGCTTTAACTACACACATGCCGACACAATGTTGATCATTGCTTCAATAATTTGAAGATGGTGCTTGAAAATTAACCACGTGAAATGAGTATTTCGGTGTTTAGCCAAAAATGTTAAAGTTTCTACCACAGACATACACACATACATACATGCATACGCACGCACGCACGCACAGACAGACAAAGTTTACCATCGCATAGGCTACACTTACGTGAGCCAAAAACGACAACAAACGACCAAACCAACATTAACGCTTGATTCTTATGATACTGTGGGACAGTGGCATTGATATCTTTCCAGAATATAAAATGTTATAAGTCCTTTTACATTTAGTGAAGTTTTGACTGAATCAGTGAACTGAATGTGTTCACATAGACTGAAATAGTGACAGACATACAATGTAGACAAGTTGATGTGTGCATATATACATGTATATTACATAACATGTATATATATGGTATGTATAGCATGTATGCACATGCGTGTAGAGCACAAAGGAAAAAAATAATAGAACTTGACACACAGTTTCACTGAGAATGAGATATCCTAACAGTGAGTGAGTGAGTGACTGTTTACAGCAATACATTGTACTTTATTAAACTTAAAGGTACACACTGAAAGTCATGCGCTTTTAGTATTAGTAATGATTCTAATACTGGAGGAACTGCGGGGATATAGCTCAGTTGGTAGTGCGCTGGATTTGTATTCAGTTGGCCGCTGTCAGCGTGAGTTCGATCCCAGGTTCGGCGGAAATTTATTTCAGAGTCAACTTTGTGTGCAGACTCTCTTCGGTGTCCGAACCCTCCCCCCGTGTACACTACATTGGGTGTGCACGTTAAAGATCCCACGATTGACAAAAGGGTCTTTCCTGGCAAAATTGCTTAGGCACAGTTAATAATTGTCTACCTATACCCGTGTGACTTGGAATAATAGGCCGTGAAAGGTAAATATGCGCCGAAATGGCTGCAATCTACTGGCCGTATAAAATTTCATCTCACACGGCATCACTGCAGAGCGCCTAGAACTGTACCCACGGAATATGCGCGATATAAGCGTCATTGATTGATTGATTGATTGATGATCATCAGACTGGTGAAATAAAGCTAAGAGCTTCGAGCAGTTCTGTGGTTTGGACTCTAAGTCAGTAGGTGTTCATTATTTTATTATTATCCCTGAACATGAATTATACAAATAAAAGGAAAACACTCTCTCAGTCTTGCTCACAGTCACACACACCTCCATATGAGTTATTTTGACCAGAACTTGAGAATCTGAGGGAGGGGAAGGAAAAAACACACTGTATCATAACACTGACAGTTGTACATAATAAAACCTCTTCGCCTTACTCTTACCTGATTTGCGGCAGTGGCATCAAATATTTTACTTCTGTCAGTGACAGCCTCAAGATCATGCAGCAATCGGTTGGCTTTTTCGGCTGAGAGGAGACCTTGAAGTTGAACATACTAGCTCTAGCTCTCTTCTGATTGATGCCAACCTGCAATAAAATAATTGGGAACCGATCAGGTTACCTACTGATTTGAGTATTTCAAGTTAGACTCAATCTTTAAAAACAAAAAGAATTTTTAAAATATTATGATCATGCACCTTGAAAAG
>NW_027125992.1:0-2500 GCF_037325665.1 Littorina saxatilis | reverse complement strand
GGCCGTGAAAAGTAAATATGCGCCGACATGGCTGCAATCTACTGGTCTTTTAGAATTTTATACATGAACACAGCCTTGTTTAACGTCAACTGATCTTTCAAGGGGAGGAAATTCAAGAGCTTTAGTTTATCATCCGTGGACCTATTCAAATCATGCAGAATAAGTTTTGCAGCTTGGCGATGCAGGGAATTGAGTCTTTTTAAATGAACATCACTGCAGTTATCCCAAAGTGTCGATGCGAAGTTTATATGAGGCATTATGTGGGCGTAATAGAACATTTTGAGTGCTGCAGAATCAGCGTAATGCCTTAATTTTGATAACAGGTACAAATTTTTTGATACTAGTTTGCAAATATTACTCAAATGAGTTTGCCATTTCAACTCTTGATCAATGGTAACACCCAATAATCTATGTTCCCTAACTTGCTGCACTTGAGTTGAACCAACTGACAGTTGTAATTGTAAAGGACTTAATTGGTGTTTTTGTCTCGTGGTTATCACCATACTCTTTGTTTTAATCGTATGAATGATCATTGCATTAGAAACGCACCACTCAGTGATTTCATCCACACTTGTTTGAAGAGAAGAGTTGACGGATTCCAAAGATTTTTGACTGGTGTGAACAGAAGAGTCATCCGCGAAGAACTCACATCTAACTTTTTCATCGGACACATGAAGGGGTAAATCATTTATATAAATACAGAACAAGATAGGTCCTAATACAGACCCTTGAGGGACACCACTTCTGACAAACTCATTTGACGAAGTTTTACAGTTAATGGATACATACTGTTTCCGTTTTGAAAGATACGATTCAAAAAAGGCACAGGCTGAGTCGTCTTTTAAATAGCACTTTAATTTCTGTAGTAGAAGTGAGTGATCTACTAGGTCAAAGGCTTTCTTAAAGTCCAAAAACAACGCTCCCGTTATGTCTGCTTTGTTTATTGCTGACAGCCAAGTCTCGCATAAAGAGCTTAAGGCGGTGTGGCAGGAATGCTTAGAGCGGAATCCAGACTGAAAAGGATGAAACAGATTCATTTGTTCCATATATGCCAGTAGGTGTTTTTGTATGTGCTTTTCTAAGGGTTTAGATAGAACAGGTAAGAGGGAAATAGGTCTAAAGTTGTTTGGGTCTGTAAGATCCTTATTTTTTGGAAGTGGTAATACTTTTGCACACTTTAAAATAGAAGGGAACACGTTTTGTTGTATGCTTAGGTTATAAACATAAGTTAGGGAATCGACAATATAAGGTAAAGCAAGTTTTAGCAACTTGACTGGAATCTTGTCTGGACCCATTGACTTCTTATTCGCCATTTGTTCTACCAGTTTTCCTACTTCGTGCACTGAGATTGGAGGAATAGAAAACGTGTCAGTTTGGGTCAACTTTTGTCCACAGAATGTTTTTAATTTTTCAAAACAATCATCCGTATCAAGGGAATCATTCTGATTGAGACAAGATTTTAGGTTGTCTGCTAGCGAAATGAAGTGTTTGTTAAAATCATTTGGAGATATTTGTGAATGAGTATTGGTTGATCCCTTCCTAGATTTATCAAGAATTTCATTCACTGCTCGCCAGATTGTAGCTGTATCCCTTTTTTCAGAAATCAGTTTATTAAAATATTCTGCCTGTGCTTGTCTCACTGTGTCTAAAACTTTATTTTTTTGCAGTTTATACTCTGTTTTCATGTTGCGCTCTTTAAAATAATCACGCATCGCCATAGCCTCGATAATGTCTGAGGTTAACCAAGGGGGGAGCTGGGGATGTTTCACTCTATGCTGACGTAGTGGTGCGTGTTTATCAATTATTGAACACAAAATATGGTGAAAAATATTGCAAGCGCCCTCTGCGTCACTGCAATTGAATACGCTATAAAATGGGGCTTGGTTAAGGTCAAAGAAAAAGGCAGATTCATCAAAATACTTGAAACTTCTGTATTCGATTGTTGTGTGGCCTTTATGACATGATTTTGGCAATCTAAGAGAAATCGAGCAAAAAACAGAATGATGGTCACTGAAACTGGAATGCACTACTTGCGCATTTGCAACGATATTCTTACTATCAGTGTAAATATGATCAATCAGGGTTGATGAAGTATTTGTTTCTCTTGTAGGGGTTTTAACCAGCTGATGAAGACCAAACAGAGCAGTGGTTGAGCACCACGTTGTTTGAGGCCTGAGTAGGTTAATGTTAAAATCGCCAAGCAATACAACATTCTCGTCACGAGCCTTCACTCTGTCCATCATAGAAACAAAATCATCAATCCACCTTGACGTTTCAGCAGGGTTACGATACACATAGCCAATAAGCAAGGGAGAGGATTTGTCATGTTTTAGTTCCAACCACATACATTCAACATTTTCATCTTCAAGATCAGTTCTACGTTTGACAATCCCAGAAAGAGCGATGCCTGTTTGGCCTACTCGTGCATTGTCCCGTCGTAAAACCGAATAATTCGGAATGTTAACAAGGCTGTCTGAGATACGCGAATCTAGACGCGTTT
>NW_027125991.1:53263-93087 GCF_037325665.1 Littorina saxatilis | reverse complement strand
CAGGATCGTCATGAACGGGAAAGCACGCCTGTACCACGCCAACCTGCTGCGCGCCTACATAGAGAGGACTGCCTACGGGGAAAAGGACAAAGTGACAGAAGCAGTTGCTGTCGTGATGGACGAGACAACGGGAGAACAGGGAGGAGGACGTGTACCAGTTTGTCCGCTGGAGGCTAGTGAGGATCACACAGACGTGCACATCTCACCTGATCTTGGGGACGACCAGCAGGCGGACTTGCAAGAGATCCTGAAGGATGCAGCACGGGTCCTTACAGACATACCACTTCAGACGCATCTAGAGGAGTTTACCTTCGACTTGCTGGAAAAACAGCCAGTGAGGACGAAGCAGTATCCCATGCCTCATGCCCAGAAGGAGGTGGTCAGGAAAGAAATCGCCGACATGACGAAGTTGGGCGTCATCGAGCCAGCGAACTCTCCCTACAGTTCACCAATTGTGCTTGTGAAGAAGAAGGATGGACGCGTCAGGTTCTGTGTCGACTACCGGAAGCTGAACAAGATTACGGCGTTTGACGCGGAACCCATGCCTGATGTGGACTACCTCTTCAGTCACTTGGCCAAGGCCAAGTACTTTTCCAAACTGGACCTCACCAAGGGGTACTGGCAAATCCCAGTTGCCGAGGAAGATCGCCCAAAGACTGCATTTACCACTCCATTCGGCCAGTTCCAGTGGACAGTCATGCCTTTTGGTCTACAGAATGCAGGTGCCGTCTTCACTCGCATGATGAGGAAACTTTTGGAACCTTTGAAGCGCGAGGACATCAGCAGTTTCATCGACGATGTGCTGATCGCGACAGAGACATGGACTGAACATCTCGACGCCCTGCGCGACGTGTTCGGAAGGTTGAAGGACGGAAATCTGGGAGCTAAACCGTCCAAGTGCTACTTGGGATTTCGGGAATTGTCTTTCCTGGGTCATGTTGTCGGCGAGGGATTGCTCGTTCCAGAGGACGACAAGATCCAGAAGATTCGGGAGGCGGAGCCACCGCGCACGAAGAAAGAAGTCAGGTCTTTCCTGGGCCTAGCCAGCTTCTACAGACGCTTCATCCCGCACTTTGCCGAAATCGCACTACCACTGACCAACCTTACCAAGAAACTACAACCGACCGTTGTAGTGTGGACTGAGGAATGCAGCTCCGCATTCAACACCCTGAAGAGGCGACTCACCAGTCAGCCTATTCTCCGACTACCAGACCTGAACAAGGACTTCGTGCTGAGGACAGACGCTTCAGGGAAGGGACTTGGGGCAGTGTTGCTTCAGGAGACAGAGGGGTTTTTGCACCCTGTTTGCTTCGCCAGCCGTAAGCTGACCTCGGCCGAGGCAGCGTATGCAACGGTTGAACGCGAGTGTCTCGCCATTGTCTGGGGCATCCAGAAGTTCGAAGCGTACCTGTACGGACGACCTTTCTGTCTGGAGACGGACCATCAACCTCTGCAATATCTTCAGGTTGCAAGGTTGGCAAACGCCAGACTTATGCGCTGGGCGTTGATTCTCCAACCGTACCAATTCACGGTACGCGTCATTCCAGGCGCCAACAATGTTGGAGCTGACTTTCTCTCTCGGGCTGTAGAGGAGAACATGACTGTGAGCGAAACCGAGGTTTCGTCTTGAAGAGGGGAGGTGTGTCACGATCGGGTGACAGAGACCAAGAAAGTGTCACTCAGTGGAGTGCCTGTTCTTGGTCGTGTATGATAGAAAGCGCCTGTGCGTGATATTGGGTTACAGCAGAGTTTGCTGACGGTGCTCAACGAGCACGGATGTTTTGTATCGCACGAGTTTTACAGTGGAGGTTTCTGCTGTCATAGCTAGGGCTGACGGTTTTTCGCTGACAGCGCACACGGGATTTTCACGGATTGAGTTTCTCGTGTCTTTTTCTGCTTGGGAGGCAGAATTGTGTATAGCTGGACTGGTTTTGTGACAAGGTCAGTCACGTGTATTTGGCTAGGTGGTCTGTCAGAGACTCAAGGACGGCGCACTTGACACCCAGCGGCAGAAGGGGAAGGATCTAATATTCAGTTTCTAGAGTATGATGGTTTTTCACCGAGTATTATATTCGGCACTCTAGGGGAACTTCTACGAGTTATTTCTTCTCTCTGCCACGTATTTTGCTGAGGACAAGTCGTCAACTTTCCTTCGTCGGCGATGGCTTTCGCATAAGGATTCGACAAGGGGTTCTGGACGGTTTTGGTCACTGTTGACGAACAGAGGCTGGTCCAGGGAGGAAGCGGACTTTGCTTCCATTGAGAGTACAATCATAGGCTTTTGAGGTAATAAATCATTATTTAACGCTGTTGATGAGTCTGTGTTGTGGAATGAAATACTCTCTGTTGTTCTTTCCAGGTTAGCGCATAATTTACTCTCTGTGACGCTAAAATACTAATCTGTATATGGTTTTTGCAGATAGGGAGAGAAGGACGGAAAATGACTGTTTTGTTGTTGTAAAAAGTCCATTTTGTGCAGGCCCACGTGCTCGATGAGATATTTAAAGATGACATGTTTTAAGGTGGTGGGTGAGGGGTAGCTGACATGTTTAGTGCACCGATGCTTTCTGTTTGCAGCCTTCGCTTCGTTTCGTTCGCCTCGCTTCGTTACATTCCTGTAACATCTGCACGGCTGACTCTGGCGGGAACTGTTGAAGCTGCGCTAACCAGCGGACCGGCTAACCAGCGAACCGGCTAACCAGCGGACCGGCTAACCAGCGAACCGACTAACCAGCATACCGGCTAAGCAGCAGCAGCAGAGATAAAGCTAAGTGCACCATGTCGTACGCACCCCGTTGACCACCGTTGTCTTTTCGTATCTATGATTTCATTGGAGTAGTGACAACGTGGGGTGTGTGACACCTGCACGAACTAGAGCTTTTCGAACAGAACATTCTCATTTGACTGTATTTACACGGGTTCAGCGTGTTACTATAATTTTCTACATACTACTGGCATTTTGTCAGTGAACACTGGTTTTTTACGTGTTGAGAACGTAAAAGGAACATATTTTGAGTGAAGGCTCGAGGGAGGTGGAGAGTTTATACATAAACAGGCGTCTGAAACTTATACTTTTGTTGACTCTATTTAATTGTATGCCTGCGAGAGTGGATCGTGGTGTGGTTAGTTAATTAGTAGTAATTAACCGGTTCATAATCACCTTTAGTGATATATTGAAACGTGACACGTTATAGACTTGCATCTAGGTTTTAAAGTTTCACAAGTGAGTGTATTTCAGCACCTCTTACACACTCAATACGTTATAGACTTGCATCTAGGTTTTAAAGTTTCACAAGTGAGTGTATTTCAGCACCTCTTACACACTCAACACGCTATAGACTTGCATCTAGGTTTTTAAGTTTCACAAGTGAGTGTATTTCAGCACCTCTTACACACTCAACACGTTATAGACTTGCATCTAGGTTTTTAAGTTTCACAAGTGAGTGTATTTCAACACCTCTTACACACTCAACACGTTATAGACTTGCATCTAGGTTTTTAAGTTTCACAAGTGAGTGTATTTCAGCACCTCTTACACACTCAACACGTTATAGACTTGCATCTAGGTTTTTAAGTTTCACAAGTGAGTGTATTTCAGCACCTCTTACACACTCAACACGTTATAGACTTGCATCTAGGTTTTTAAGTTTCACAAGTGAGTGTATTTCAGCACCTCTTACACACTCAACACGTTATAGACTTGCATCTAGGTTTTAAAGTTTCACAAGTGAGTGTATTTCAGCACCTCTTACACACTCAACACCCTATAGACTTGCATCTAGGTTTTTAAGTTTCACAAGTGAGTGTATTTCAGCACCTCTTACACACTCAACACGTTATAGACTTGCATCTAGGTTTTTAAGTTTCACAAGTGAGTGTATTTCAGCACCTCTTACACACTCAATACGTTATAGACTTGCATCTAGGTTTTAAAGTTTCACAAGTGAGTGTATTTCAGCACCTCTTACACACTCAACACGCTATAGACTTGCATCTAGGTTTTTAAGTTTCACAAGTGAGTGTATTTCAGCACCTCTTACACACTCAACACGTTATAGACTTGCATCTAGGTTTTTAAGTTTCACAAGTGAGTGTATTTCAACACCTCTTACACACTCAACACGTTATAGACTTGCATCTAGGTTTTTAAGTTTCACAAGTGAGTGTATTTCAGCACCTCTTACACACTCAACACGTTATAGACTTGCATCTAGGTTTTTAAGTTTCACAAGTGAGTGTATTTCAGCACCTCTTACACACTCAACACGTTATAGACTTGCATCTAGGTTTTTAAAGTTTCACAAGTGAGTGTATTTCAGCACCTCTTACACACTCAACACGCTATAGACTTGCATCTAGGTTTTTAAGTTTCACAAGTGAGTGTATTTCAGCACCTCTTACACACTCAACACGTTATAGACTTGCATCTAGGTTTTTAAGTTTCACAAGTGAGTGTATTTCAGCACCTCTTACACACTCAATACGTTATAGACTTGCATCTAGGTTTTTAAAGTTTCACAAGTGAGTGTATTTCAGCACCTCTTACACACTCAACACGCTATAGACTTGCATCTAGGTTTTTAAGTTTCACAAGTGAGTGTATTTCAGCACCTCTTACACACTCAACACGTTATAGACTTGCATCTAGGTTTTTAAGTTTCACAAGTGAGTGTATTTCAACACCTCTTACACACTCAACACGTTATAGACTTGCATCTAGGTTTTTAAGTTTCACAAGTGAGTGTATTTCAGCACCTCTTACACACTCAACACGTTATAGACTTGCATCTAGGTTTTTAAGTTTCACAAGTGAGTGTATTTCAGCACCTCTTACACACTCAACACGTTATAGACTTGCATCTAGGTTTTTAAGTTTCACAAGTGAGTGTATTTCAGCACCTCTTACACACTCAACACGTTATAGACTTGCATCTAGGTTTTAAAGTTTCACAAGTGAGTGTATTTCAGCACCTCTTACACACTCAACACGTTATAGACTTGCATCTAGGTTTTTAAGTTTCACAAGTGAGTGTATTTCAGCACCTCTTACACACTCAACACGTTATAGACTTGCATCTAGGTTTTTAAGTTTCACAAGTGAGTGTATTTCAGCACCTCTTACACACTCAACACGTTATAGACTTGCATCTAGGTTTTTAAGTTTCACAAGTGAGTGTATTTCAGCACCTCTTACACACTCAACACGTTATAGACTTGCATCTAGGTTTTTAAGTTTCACAAGTGAGTGTATGTCAGCACCTCTTACACACTCAACACGTTATAGACTTGCATCTAGGTTTTAAAGTTTCACAAGTGAGTGTATTTCAACACCTCTTACACACTCAACACGTTATAGACTTGCATCTAGGTTTTTAAGTTTCACAAGTGAGTGTATTTCAACACCTCTTACACACTCAACACGTTATAGACTTGCATCTAGGTTTTTAAGTTTCACAAGTGAGTGTATTTCAGCACCTCTTACACGCTCAACACGTTATAGACTTGCATCTAGGTTTTTAAGTTTCACAAGTGAGTGTATTTCAGCATCTCTTACACACTCAACACGTTATATACTTGCATCTAGGTTTTTAAGTTTCACAAGTGAGTGTATTTCAGCACCTCTTACACACTCAACACGTTATAGACTTGCATCTAGGTTTTTAAGTTTCACAAGTGAGTGTATTTCAACACCTCTTACACACTCAACACGTTATAGACTTGCATCTAGGTTTTTAAGTTTCGCAAGTGAGTGTATTTCAGCACCTCTTACACACTCAACACGCTATAGACTTTCATCTAGGTTTTCAAGTTTCACAAGTGAGTGTATTTCAACACCTCTTACACACTCAACACGTTATAGACTTGCATCTAGGTTTTAAAGTTTCACAAGTGAGTGTATTTCAGCACCTCTTACACACTCAACACGTTATAGACTTGCATCTAGGTTTTAAAGTTTCACAAGTGAGTGTATGTCAGCACCTCTTACACACTCAACACGTTATAGACTTGCATCTAGGTTTTAAAGTTTCACAAGTGAGTGTATTTCAACACCTCTTACACACTCAACACGTTATAGACTTGCATCTAGGTTTTTAAGTTTCACAAGTGAGTGTATTTCAACACCTCTTACACACTCAACACGTTATAGACTTGCATCTAGGTTTTTAAGTTTCACAAGTGAGTGTATTTCAGCACCTCTTACACGCTCAACACGTTATAGACTTGCATCTAGGTTTTTAAGTTTCACAAGTGAGTGTATTTCAGCATCTCTTACACACTCAACACGTTATATACTTGCATCTAGGTTTTTAAGTTTCACAAGTGAGTGTATTTCAGCACCTCTTACACACTCAACACGTTATAGACTTGCATCTAGGTTTTTAAGTTTCACAAGTGAGTGTATTTCAACACCTCTTACACACTCAACACGTTATAGACTTGCATCTAGGTTTTTAAGTTTCGCAAGTGAGTGTATTTCAGCACATCTTACACACTCAACACGCTATAGACTTTCATCTAGGTTTTCAAGTTTCACAAGTGAGTGTATTTCAACACCTCTTACACACTCAACACGTTATAGACTTGCATCTAGGTTTTAAAGTTTCACAAGTGAGTGTATTTCAGCACCTCTTACACACTCAACACGCTATAGACTTTCATCTAGGTTTTTAAGTTTCACAAGTGAGTGTATTTCAACACCTCTTACACACTCAACACGTTATAGACTTGCATCTAGGTTTTTAAGTTTCACAAGTGAGTGTATTTCACCACCTCTTACACACTCAACACGTTATAGACTTGCATCTAGGTTTTTAAGTTTCACAAGTGAGTGTATTTCAGCACCTCTTACACACTCAACACGTTATAGACTTGCATCTAGGTTTTTTCAAGTTTCACAAGTGAGTGTATTTCAGCACCTCTTACACACTCAACACGTTATAGACTTGCATCTAGGTTTTTAAGTTTCACAAGTGAGTGTATTTCAGCACCTCTTACACACTCAACACGCTATAGACTTTCATCTAGGTTTTTAAGTTTCACAAGTGAGTGTATTTCAACACACACACACACACACACACACACACACACACACACACGATAACCATCACAATCACAGTTTGACAAATTCATCTTTGATGTTTTTGCGGCCGAACCCCCCTCCCCCATTTTTCACACTAGATCCACTGTTTCATTTTTGTCTTCGTCTCTCTTCCCTTTATCTATCTCGTCTACCTACTTGAGTGAGTACCTGAAGAGGTATTGTCATTATCTCTTTCCTAGATTTTCCCACCGACAGAGTTGGTTTTTGTCTTGAATTCAGTACCTCACACGTACACGGTAATTGGCGTGACACCTCACGCGGACCTTCTTCAGTGTAAAGTGTCTGCTGACCAGGGACACGAGGGTCTGTGGTTGAGCAACTTTATAGTTTAACCGGGTGGACTGGGGGAGTAGCAACAGCATGTGAACCACTTTAAAAATAACTTGTGAAGGTTGCAGTTGGTCAGATCAAAGAAGAGAAGATGGGAACATGGGTCCTGAGAAGATACTACCACCCTAATGCTTTACTTTGTGCAAGAATCAATCACGCGTACAGCATTACAGATGCCCAGCTGTACTCTGCATTGTTCTGTAAACTTCGCTGCGGCCTTATGGTTCCTCGGATGACGTCACTGCCAGGCTAACGCTGCGGCGTCTCTTCTTGTGCTGACAGAGTTGTCGGTCGCGGATTTTGAGTCGTTTCGGCCTGCCAACTGCTTCGTTTTCTTGCGGATTGTGAGAACTAGCAGAACGTTTCACTCATTTTCATGGTTTCAAACTAATGATAAAAGTATCTTCTTCTGGACCAAATCAACAGTCTTTAGTTGAATCAACTCGGAAAACTCTTAAACGCGTGTTTGCACGCGACTCCGCGCATTTTTGAGGCCAGGCAACCCGACAGCTGCCCTTTAAGTTTCACAAGTGAGTGTATTTCAACACCTCTTACACACTCAACACGTTATAGACTTGCATCTAGGTTTTTAAGTTTCACAAGTGAGTGTATTTCAGCACCTCTTACACACTCAACACGTTATAGACTTACATCTAGGTTTTTAAGTTTCACAAGTGAGTGTATTTCAACACCTCTTACACACTCAACATGGGCAGTAAGTAATATTTTGCGTTGTGTTTAGGATCTATTAAAAATTAAGAACTCGCTATTAATTATAAAGACAAAATATTGAAGGCGGGAGTAAAGGTGTACAAAGCACAACGGAGCGGGAGTAGAGGTAGAAGAGAAGGGAGGGGGCGAGGGTTGCAGCGAAAAAGGAAGCTTACAGGTTCCTGAATGGGGACTTTCGTCCTAGCTGGGGACTGATTTTAGCTACAGTCTTGTTTGCTTTAGGCTTACCATACTTGCTTTGGTTGTGTGAAGAGATCTAAGTGCTGTAGGCTTACCATACTTTCTTTGGTTGTGTCAAGAGATCTAAGTGCTGTAGGCTTACCATACTTTCTGTGGTTGTGTGAAGAGATCTAAGTGCTGTAGGCTTACCATACTTTCTGTGGTTGTGTGAAGAGATCTAAGTGCTGTAGGCTTACCATACTTTCTGTGGTTGTGTGAAGAGATCTAAGTGCTGTAGGCTTACCATACTTTATGTGGTTGTGTGAAGAGATCTAAGGGCTGTAGGCTTACCATACTTTCTGTGGTTGTGTGAAGAGATCTAAGTGCTGTAGGCTTACCATACTTTCTTTGGTTGTGTGAAGAGATCTAAGTGCTGTAGGCTTACCATACTTTCTGTGGTTGTGTGAAGAGATCTAAGTGCTGTAGGCTTACCATACTTTCTGTGGTTGTGTGAAGAGATCTAAGTGCTGTAGGCTTACCATACTTTCTTTGGTTGTGTGAAGAGATCTAAGTGCTGTAGGCTTACCATACTTTCTTTGGTTGTGTCAAGAGATCTAAGTGCTGTAGGCTTACCATACTTTCTTTGGTTGTGTGAAGAGATCTGAAGATCCGAAGCCGGTTTTTCTTCACAACGCAGAAGACAGAAACTGCAGAGCCGCTCTTCACTAAACTTTAAGTCTCTGTCTGACTGTTTGTAAACCAAATGTGGCTCTGATTGTATAACTTTTAACATCATTGGGATGAAATAAACACTCGATTTTATCGTCCCATCCCCCCAGATTACATATGTGGACCCCACTTATACCAAGGTGATACAAAGTACTCAATTTTATCCAATCTTAACAGATATTTTTGAATATCTTATCACCCCCACTCCCGTCATCCTTCTGTTTTTAACCAGCTCCCGATTTTTTTTTAATTTTTTTAATTTTTTTTTAACTATCGTATAAACCAATAATAGGCAATTTAGAACTTAATTTAAGCCCCTTAGTTTTCGTTCGTTCGGTGTTTTTTTTCCTATAACCCAGATCATGTTCTTAAAAGGCTAACAATACATGCCTATAGGACATGAATATATTTTGTCTGGTCGTAAGGAGTTTGAGATGAAAAGTGTTGTTTGACGCCAGCGCGGTAAAACTAGTATAGACATGTCCCTGGGTGTTACGATGACATCAGAGTTTAAACTGTTCTTTTTCTAAATTATTGTGGTTATCATTCTTAATTAGCGAGCCAATCCATCAGAGAAAAATGAAAAAAAAGAAGTCATTTTCTCATGTCTGAAGGGAAAACCAGTGCCTTGCCTGTCTAAAATCACCTCCCGTTTGAGGAATTTTGCAGCCAGCGCAGTTACTTACAAGATATATTAACGTCCTACAGGCATAGATTGTTGGCCTCGGACAGGACTGGGGTAATATGATAAAAAAAAAATAGAGGAAAAGAAAAGGGCAAGATCAAGCAAGCCCGACCGTGATAGGACACAGGACCCACTCTCCATGAGTACGGGAGGGGGGGGGGGGGGCAATAAGAGATATATGTTAAGGTCCTTGTAAGAGGAGTATTAATAATATTTCCTTTATATACGTTGACTTCCTAAGGGAAGGACCATTAAAAACATGGACTTTAATTCAATTATAGTTTCGTTAAAAAATGATAAAACTCGGGACCACCTGTTAAAAGGTTTAAAAGTGACAACATTGTAAGAAAAAATATAAAGAACATGCGCAAACACGTAATACTGACCTAAAGGGAAGTAACATTGAGAGAAAACAGCTATCCTCTCGTTAATGTAATTATGTTTTAATGTAGAGACCAAAAAGCAATGTACTCACGTTAAAATGACGAACACGGAACGAATAACAGCGACGTTTCGACCTAAGGGTCTTCTTCAGGCACAAAAACACAAAAATACACACACACAAAAGAAGAAAGACGATAGAACAAATGAAGAGAAGAATAACTGACAAAACAACTGCACTGCACAAACCAACAAATGACAAAGACAGTCTTTGTCATTTGTTGGTTTGTGCAGTGCAGTTGTTTTGTCAGTTATTCTTCTCTTCATTTGTTCTATCGTCTTTCTTCTTCTTTTTTGTGTGTGTATTTTTGTGTTTTTGTGCCTGAAGAAGACCCTTAGGTCGAAACGTCGCTGTTATTCGTTCCGTGTTCGTCATTTTAACGTGAGTACATTGCTTTTTGGTCTCTTTATTGTTCCCTCTCACGTGCAGTCGTCATTGTTTAATACATGTTTTAATGTGTTTTGTATAATCCGGAAGCAGGAGTTTAAAACCTATATAAATATTAAGGGAAAAGTCTGGGTTGTGGCACTCGATCACTAGGTGGGGCACTGCCCTTCGCTCCCTGTTACCCGAGTCCCAATCCTCGTGGTAAGGCGTCCGCCCCGTGATCGGGAGGTCGTGGGTTCGAACCCCGGCCGGGTCATACCTAAGACTTTAAAATTGGCAATCTAGTGGCTGCTCCGCCTGGCGTCTGGCATAATGGGGTTAGTGCTAGGACTGGTTGGTCAGGTGTCAAAATAATGTGACTGGGTGAGACATGAAGCCTGTGCTGCGACTTCTGTCTTGTGTGTGGCGCACGTTATATGTCAAAAGCAGCACCGCCCTGATATGGCCCTTCGTGGTCGGCTGGGCGTTAAGCAAACAAACAAACAAACCCGAGTGCCAACAACAATAGGATGAGCATCAGAAGTGAAGATAAAGAGGGAATTTTTTTCTCTGCGCGCGCGCCAGCAAGCAGGATGTCTCAGAACTGAAGCGGTAATAGTATGATCTAATTACAGGCGATGGGTTTATGGGTCACGTGATTATATATATGAAGTCTTCTATCGCGCGCGTATCTCCAGACTCGGACTCAAGGCGCAGGGATCTATTTATGCCGTGTGAGATGGAATTTTTTACACAATACATCATGCATTCACATCGACCAGCAGATCGCAGCCATTTCGGCGCATATCCTACTTTTCACGGCCTATTATTCCAAGTCACACGGGTATTTTGGTGGACATTGTTTTATCTATGCCTATACAATTTTGCCAGGAAAGACCCTTTTGTCAATCGTGGGATCTTTAACGTGCACACCCCAATGTAGTGTACACGAAGGGACCTCGGTTTTTCGTCTCATCCGAAAGACTAGCACTTGAACCCACCACCTAGGTTAGGAAAGGGGGGAGAAAATTGCTAACGCCCTGACCCAGGGTCGAACTCGCAACCTCTCGCTTCCGAGCGCAAGTGCGTTACCACTCGGCCACCCAGTCCACGTGATGTGGGGGCGGAGCCAAACATTGGTTGATACTTACTGTGTTGACATTAGTTCATTGGCCCCGCCCCAACATCATATGACTTACTAATCCATGGGCTATCATTGGTTCATGTTTTTGGCGCTAAACTATCTGACAGGTAAAGAACTATTTTGATGTGACACGTTATTACTTGGTGCAAATACGCGCAGTGTTTAAAACCACTTGGCGGACAGAACTGTGCATTCTCACAATTCGACACTCACTACATCCATAATAACCACACCGTTGATCAATCGCTGAGAAATGGCACAAATGACAGTTGGGGAAAACATTCAGAAGTTGGAATGATCTTACCGAACGGCTGGCAGACTTTTCCAGAAAGAACGATTTGGTGTACGTGGTCAAATACAGTCGTGCTGTTCAACTTGCGAACAAGAATTCAAAACAGCCTTTTCCAGACGAACTGAAGTATGCATACGCAAAACTTGTGTGCAAGTACTCAGGAAAAGGACGACTCACAGGCCGAGGTGCGAAGAGGAGCAATGGGTAAGCGGATTAATATTTAGTTGCTGTACTTCTTATGCGTCCTTGTTACAGATAGTAACTCGTATCAATGTTTAATTTTAATATTATTATTATTATTTTTTTTTTTAGGTTTACAATGTTTCAACATTCATTCCAGTATCGACTGACATTTTAACGAGTGCGGAAAGTCTGTCTGTCTGTCTGTCTGTCTGTCTGTCTGTCTGTCTGTCTGTCTCTCTCTCTCTCTCTCTCTCTCTCTCTCTCTCTCTCTCTCTCTCTCTCTCTCTCTCTCTCTCTCTGCGCGCACTTCTTCTTCTTCTTCTTTGTCGGACAGATTTTTCACACAAATGACCAGGAAACCAGATTACGTAAGCCGTGTCAGCTGTACCCTTTGTAAAAGTCAGCGTAGCTCGAGAACGGCATTGAAGTATTTTTGGTGTTCTTTACCTTGCCCAGGAAGCAGCGCACACTCGAGTCAAGGACGTCGTAAAATGGCCCTCGGTCAAGTTTTCACCGAGAACCATTTTATGATGTCCTTAACAATTATGTGTTAGTCGGCTTAGAATATGCGCGCAGGTTTCAAAGTTTTGATCCATTCGATTATCTCAACAGACATCCTTTGATTGTAAAGTTGAATGCGGGCACATGATGGTTGAAAATACTTAACTTGAAAGTTTCCCGCTGTGGTAGATTTTTATGGTGGTTGTCACACAGGCAGCGACGGCTTTACTGGTCGGACCCAGTTGTGCGTTACCTCGCTTTTGCCTTTAATGACTGACTGACTGGCTGACTTTGGGGATTAACGTCCTCTTAGGTAACTAGGATCTATTTGGGAACATTTGCTGTGATACTGTAAGAGGAGCAAGAAAAGAAAAGAAACAAGTCGCGTAAGGCGAAATTACTACATTTAGTCAAGCTGTGGAACTCACAGAATGAAACTGAACGTAGTCCGCCGCTCGTGCAAAAGGCAGTGAAAGTGACGAGCCTGTTTGGCGCGGTAGCGGTTGCGCTGTGCTTCGTAGCACGCTTTACTGTACCTCTCTTCGTTTTAACTTTCTGAGCGTGTTTTTAATCCAAACATATCATATCTATATGTTTTTGGAATCAGGAACCGACAAGGAATACGATGAAAGTGTTTTTAAATTGATTTCATTGATTAAATTTTTATATTTTTAATTTTCAGAGCTTGTTAATTGTTTTTCATTCAAATATAACATATTTATATGTTTTTGGAATCAGGAAATGATGAAGAATAAAATGAACGTAAATTTGGATCGTTTTATTAAAAAAAATTTTTTTACAATTTTCAGATTTTTAATGACCAAAGTCATTAATTAATTTTTAAGCCACCAAGCTGAAATGCAATACCGAAGTCCGGCCTTCGTCGAAGATTGCTTGGCCAAAATTTCAATCAATTTTATTGAGAAAAAAAAGGGTGTGACAGTGCCGCCTCAACTTTTACAAAAAGCCGGATATGACGTCATCAAAGACATTTATCAAAAAAACGAAAACACGTCCGGGGATATCATTCCCAGGAACTCTCATGTAAAATTTCATAAAGATCGGTCCAGTAGTTTAGTCTGAATCGCTCTACACACACACACACGCACAGACAGACACACACACACACACACACTACACCACGACCCTCGTCTCGATTCCCCCTCTACGTTAAAACATTTCGTCAGTCAAAACTTGACTAAATGTAAAAAAAACAGCCATACTCGGGTGGAGGTCTGGCGGCACTGAAGAAAGCTTCTGTTTTTGTCGAAGCGCTGTAAATAAGTAGAAACGCTGCTTTGAGTTTTTTTGTAACCCAAGATCCCAACACTGAAGAAAAGCACGGGGGTAAAAGTGCACCGGATGACCCTGTGAACCCAAACGACATTGTACGAAGACCCTGTAATCCCGCTGTCTGTTTGGCTAATGGGTTTTTCTGTCGCACTTAGCACAGTGACTGTCATCCCAGAGCAATAAACACATGATCTATAGCGTCTGCACAATGCATGGCATACCAACCCTGCCTGTACGCTGCAGGTGTCACGCTGAGTTTTTCAATTGGCGAACCGCAGCAATACAGAAAAAAACAAGTCGCGTAAGGCGAAAATACAATATTTAGTCAAGTAGCTGTCGAACTCACAGAATGAAACTGAACGCAACGCAACGCAGCAAGACCGTATACTCGTAGCATCGTCACTCCACCGCCCGTGGCAAAGGCAGTGCCCGTGGAATTGACAAGAAGAGCGGGGTATTCGTTGCGCTGAGAAGGATAGCACGCTTTTCTGTACCTCTCTTCGTTTTAACTTTCTGAGCGTGTTTTTAATCCAAACATATTATATCTATATATTTTTGGAATCAGGAACCGACAAGGAATAAGATGAAAGTGTTTTTAAATTGATTTCGAAAAAAAAATGTTGATAATAATTTTTATATATTTAATTTTCAGAGCTTGTTTTTAATCCGAATATAACATATTTATATGTTTTTGGAATCAAAAAATTATGGAGAATAAGATAAACGTAAATTTGGATCGTTTTATAAATGTTTATATTTTTTTTACAATTTTCAGATTTTTAATGACCAAAGTCATTAATTAATTTTTAAGCCACCAAGCTGAAATGCAATACCGAACCCCGGGCTTTGTCGAAGATTACTTGACCAAAATTTCAACCAATTTGGTTGAAAAATGAGGGCGTGACAGTGCCGCCTCAAATTTCACGAAAAGCCGGATATGACGTCATCAAAGACATTTATCAAAAGAATGAAAAAAAACGCTCGGGGATTTCATACCCAGGAACTCTCATGTCAAATTTCATAAAGATCGGTCCAGTAGTTTAGTCTGAATCGCTCTACACACACACACACACACACACACACACACACGCACACACACACGCACACACGCACGCACATACACCACGACCCTCGTTTCGATTCCCCCTCGATGTTAAAATATTTAGTCAAAACTTGACTAAATATAAAAAGATTTTTTTTTAAAATAGGGGATGAGGGGGGGGGGGGTAGATGGGGGGAGGGATGAGACCATGGAACTAGTTTTTAGAAGTTATGCAATAAAACATTTAAACATTGTAGGCTCAGACCACTTCGCCGTATTTAATCTTAGACACCGTACGTTATTAGACGCGAAAGTGCAATACTTAATGATCCGCTCAAAGCACTGTTGAAGCAACAATTTGTCTTTTGGTCGCAGATAAGGACATACTCTATCAAAACATGTGAATATACGTCTCAAGCATGACTAAACGCCCCGAAGGGCTCCGTCTAGTAACTCTATTTTTGATATCGTTTTTTAAATGTCAGCAATTTGCAATGAGGTCACCCATCATAAAATAAGGTTATTAATTATTTCCATACGCCATCTAAGTGAAACGGAGGCATTTTGTATCGCTGATTTTATTTACAAACTGCTCTTGCAGCGGATCATTTGATCGGAACTAAATAAGTAAAGTGAAAATAGGTAAATAAATATATTGGATTGGATTGGATTGGATTGGATAAGATTTACAGTCCAGTGAGGTTACCCTCATGGAAATTCGGGCTGCTTTCTCCCCGGGGAAAGCGAGCTGCCATACATACGGCGCTACCCATATTTTTTTTTTCCTGCATGCGTGTATTCATGTTTCCTGAGACTTAATGCCGTGTGAGATGGAATTTTTTTTACTTTATTCCAAGTCCCACGGGTATTTGATGGACATTTGTATCTATGCCTATACAATTTTGCCAGGAAAGACCCTTTTGTCAATCGTGGGATCTTTAACGTGCACACCCCAATGTAGTGTACACGAAGGGACCTCGGTTTTTCGTCTCATCCGAAAGACTAGCACTTGAACCCACCACCTAGGTTAGGAAAGGGGGGGAGAGATGGATAAATCAGAAAACAAGATTGCAAAACATAAACACGTTCATAAAACATGTTAGTTTCCACTATTGCCGTAAACAAGTTCTCTGCAAAAACATTGAAAGTCAAATACTGTTTTCGCCTCTGTTTCTTCTTGTTGTTGATTTTTTACATTAATTTTAGTCAAGTCTTGTAGATTTTATCTTTGAAATATTTGCTTTGTGTTTCGTAACAGAATTAACTATGGTATTGTGTTGCTTAGTACTTGATGCATGAATTGGCGTCTCGCAGAAATAAACGCCGCTGAGGAAAGCCTGGCAACAGGTCGAAAAGTTGGGCTGCCACTTGAAATTCTTTGTTAGGCTTTTCTTTTCCTTGATTTTGTTGACATCTCTCTCTCTCTCTTTCTCTGTGTATGTGTGTGTGTCTCTCTCTCTCTCTCTCTTTCTCTCTCTCTCTTTCTCTCTCTCTCTTTCTCTCTCTCTCCCCCTCTCTCTCTCTCTCCCCCTCTCTCTCTCTCCCCTTCTCTCTCTCTCTCTCCCCTTCTCTCTCTCTCTCTCTCCCCCTCTCTCTCCCCCCTCTCTCTCTGTCTTTCTCTCTCTCTTTTCTCTCTCTCTCTATCTCTCTCTTTCTCTCTCTCTCTCTCTCTCTCTCTCTCTCTCTCTCTCTCTCTCTCTCTCTCTCTCTCTTTCCCTGCCTCACAAACACAAATACACACGCACTAACACACACAAAGCAGCAGGCCGGGATGCGGCAAATTGGGTAAGGCAGACTGGGATACGGCAAGTTGGGAGAGGCAGGATGGGATGCCGCCAACGCATCTAGCAGTGCAAATTCTAGAGGGGGGGGGGGGGGGGGGCGTTCTTTTAAATCAAGTTTTGCCCAGTTTTGATTTTGCCGGTTTTGGTAATCCTACATTCCTCCGTGCGACAGCGGACTAAATGCGCATTTAAAACTATTTAGATGTTTTGCCTAAATTTTGACTTGGAGCGAAATAAATTAAAACATCTTGTTCGTTGTGCTTTTGTTTTAAATTAAAGCGTATTCCATTTCTAAATTAAATATCACTTGCCTGTTTAACTCTTTATTGTTGTTGCAATAGTTGTATATACTTGGAAGAAAAAAAAAGGCATACAACGAGACAGTTATGGTAGCCTGATTTAGACCACCCAGATACGGTATTTGCAAAATATTTATCTCTTTTATATTATTTTTCAAAATTGTTGTTTATGAAATCGAAAAATCACATCGAAAAATGTCACTATTCGATGTTCCCTCACTTAATCTGGGTGTGAAGGGCTTTCTTGAAGCAGACACCGGCGCTTGCTAAACGATTGCCGCTTAAGCGGAGGGGAGTCAAGCGTGATTAAGTGCCTGGCCTGCCAATTGACACCTACCGGCGAAAACACATAATAGGCCACAGTTTCTCTATTTTTCACATAACGTTTCACTCTTAAAGTTTTTAACAAAAGGTGGTCCTTAGTTTTAACATCTTTTTTGAAATAATATATGAATTAAAGATTATGCTTTTAATGGACACATTTTTCACACACATGACCAGGAAACCGGATTACGTAAGCCGTGTCAGCTGCAACCTTTGTAAAAGTCAACGTAACTCGAGAACGGCATTGAAGTACTTTCGGTGTTCTTTACATTGTCCAAGAAGCAACGCACATGAGTATACTTGACACACTCGGGTTATGCTTGGTTTGGCCATAAACACTGTCTAGTCAAGGACGTCGTAAAATGGCCCTCGGTCAAGTTTTCACCGAGAACCATTTTATGATGCCCTTGACTATTATGTGTTAGTGGGCTTAGAATATGCGCGCAGGTTTGAAAGTTTTGAACCATTCGATTATCTCAACAGACAATCCTTTGATGTAGTGGAGTAGTGGTAGGTGTCACGAAATGGGATATAAGTCTGTGATAAAGGTGATGTTTATTATTATGAAAATGTTCGTGCCACCCACGCGCTTTTTCACGCTAGAAGCCAACAAAAAAGTTTATTTCATGTTGATTAATCACATTACTTATGAAAGTCTTATGTTTTCTCGTGCGCACGTGTGCGTGTGTGTGTGTGGGAAAATATTAAACAGCTGTGCTTTCATGTTACCATTCAGAGAGTGCTTTGATCATAATTAAGCTTTAAGCCCGCGTGAGAAACAGACGATACTTCTGCACGTATGGTTTGATATCTGCCGGGAACATTTTTTATGACTTGTATAATTTGACTGATTAGGCAAAGGGATTACACGAAACCGACGCAAGCCTTGTTGAATGTCAAAGAATTCAAGCATGCCGAAGTGTCTGTACGGGCCTGAGGAAAAGCACCTTCGGTAACCGTTTCATGTCCAATCCTAAAACGTGTATGGGAATACTTTAAGCATAACATTCGGGTGGGTTTTTTTCCGAATAGAAAATATATAATACATCCATGCAATTTTATGGAATAACTCTGTTAAGTGTTTTTGTTATTGTTGCCAGAACAGCATGATCATATTCTGTAAGATAAAATCGGTTATTGTCAGTTTGTTTGTTTCCTTTTGTACACAGCGAAAACAAAATCGAATAGAAATTATACATCCATGCATTTTTCATCGAATAACTCCCTGAAGTGGTGTTGTTGTTGTTGTTGTTGTTGTTGTTGTTGTTGTTGTTGTTGTTGTTGTTGTTGTTGTTGTTGTTGTTGTTGCGAGAACAGCTTGATAATATTCTGTCAGATAAAATCGGTTTTTGTTAGTTTGTTTTATTTTGTACAATAAAGATATTAAACATTTTTCGCCAAGATTTCATGGTCTCGCCTAGGTGACAATGGCCGCAAGCATAAACGTTGTTTTGACCACGAGTTGAATGTATGTAAATTTCTATTTGTGTCTCCAGAATAAGATTCTATTTGGGACATGAGGTGGTTGTACGCTAAGAAAAAGCTGGGTGTGTGGGGTGGGGCCGGGAGGATGACGGGAGTGGGGCTGTACAAGTTAAAAGTTGCGTTGATAAAAGTTATAAGCGTTTGGTATTGGGCGTTGAGAATCATCCAATACAATTGACACTGGACATTTGAAGACGCAACAGTGGTCGACACGGGGAGCATCATAAACACCGCCCAATTGGATTGCATGACTTGACCGTCCTGCAGTGATGTCGTTCTCGTCGGCTATTGGTCAGTGGATTTTGAGAGCGCACGTGCCGGACAATTAAGGTGTTCATATGAT
Organism: Littorina saxatilis; assembly: GCF_037325665.1. Classification (NCBI taxonomy): domain Eukaryota; kingdom Metazoa; phylum Mollusca; class Gastropoda; order Littorinimorpha; family Littorinidae; genus Littorina; species Littorina saxatilis. Next base: position 73,852 of record NW_027125991.1, on the reverse strand, counting down.
TGGTTAATACACTGACACGGTTCTCACCCCTTTGAGAGGTCGTGGCCTACATAAAGTTAGTTCGTTTCGCAAATTAGCATGTGGCATAGATAGCTTTCCTAAATTGCAAGTGAAATGAAAAAAGGCCTACGTGCTGTATATATCTGCTTTTAAGCTCTCCCTGTACAAATAATCACCTGTTTTAACCTTTGATTTTATAAAGTGGCTCTGAAATTTTACCACTTTTTATAAAGTACCTTTTTGGAAAATAAACGTATACTTTTAACATCCTATTCCCAATGCTCTTGGAGACAACGGGTGCCAAACCCAATCATATTTAATCACACTATCTAGAAGAAGAATTTATCCCTTTAACAAACTTTTATCATCACTACTCCTGCCACCCCGTCATCCTCCCCTTTTTTTCTCACTTTTACCAGCTCCTCAGCTCCAGTCACCAACTCATGTCCCAAATAGAAATAGTTTCTGAGAGGACGTAAACTCCCCCTTCTAGTTCTCAAATTAGCAAAAGTCCTCAAAAAAGTCGATAGTCACAGAGACTTTGTGTTCATAACAACCCAAAAACCAGAAGAAAAAGACCTGAGAGGCTACCTGGAGCTCTGCCTCACCTCTATGGTGACTGCTAGGCAGAAGCAGAGCCCCGAGGCTCTCATCAACTTATTAACGGATACCTACTGTTTTGTGACAAAAAATAAAGTGTCCGTCCCTAAACCAGACACCTATCTCATGGCCCTCAGCGCTCTCGCGGGGAGCAGAGATCTGTCGTCTGAGGAAATTCTCACAATTAAAAAATCACTGTAAGTCCCTTGTAATTCTGGACTCCCTGAATGGGGGGCAAAATAAAATAAAGCCAGCATAAATATATGATCGTCATTTGTCAACGGTATTAACTTAAACAAAGGGGACACACAGCTCGCAGGGAGGGAAGGGCATTGCCCCACCTCGCGGGCGTGTGCGTGTTTTTTTTTTTTTTTTTTTTTTTTTTTTTCCTGATGGTTTTAAACTCCTGTTTTCGGATTACACAATAAACATAAAAACATGATTATATAAACGAGAGGATAGCTGTTTCCTCTCTCAGTTAATACTGCTAATGTGACGTCGCCTCCCCTGCGACTATTGTAGTGGCGGGGAGGTCGACGGACAACGGAGATAGATCTTTTTATCCTATTTAAAATTAACAAATGCCGCATAGCAACTCATGCGTGCGTCAATGAAATGATGTATCCAAATGTTACTACCCTATAGAAGATCAGTATTACGTTTTGCGCATGTTCTTTATATTTTTCTCACAATGTTGTCACTTTTAAACCTTCTAACAGGTGGTCCTGAGTTTTATCTTTTTCTTAACGAAACTAAAATTGAATTAAAAATCCATGTTTTTAATGGTCCTTCCCCTAGGAAGTCAACGCATATAAAGGAAAAATTATCCCCGAGTATATTTCTCATTGCCCCACCCCCCTCCCTTATTCATGGAGAGCGGGGCCGGGGTCCTATCACGGTCGGGATTGCTTGGTCTTGCCCTTTTCTTTCCCTCCTTTTCTTCTTTTAGCGTATCATCAACTCATGTCCCTAAAAGGAAAATTTCCTGTGAGGACGTAAAGGACCCCCTTTTTTTTTTTACAAATTAGCAATTGTCCGGTCAGACATCATATGGTGCGGGTGTTAAATCTGTCAGTTTGCAAGAGAGATAATTCGAGTTTGTGAGACTTGTTGCATACAGTGGTAAATACCTGATTTTGATGACTTTGGTGATCTTTCTCAGACGGGAGGAATAGCAGAAAGGCAAGAAAATTAAAGTGAGTGATTTTGATTCTATTGATTGTGCCTATGATTAGGTTAGATTGAATAGATTAGATTGTGCAAGCAGGATTCCACCATGGAATACATTTAATTTATATGAGGGTTAACGTTGTCTGCACCATCTCAGAAAAACTATCATATTTTCGACCTAAATCTGTGGATCTAAAAGCATCATCTCGGTTATAATGTAGTATATAACAGCCTAAAGCATGTCACATTTATAGAACAAACAAAAAAAAATAATTTCGCTAGTATCGTGTACACTACATTGGGGTGTGCACGTTAAAGATCCCACGATTGACAAAAGGGTCTTTCCTGGCAAAATTGTATAGGCATATATAAAAATGTCCACCAAAATACCCGTGTGACTTGGAATAATAGGCCGTGAAAAGTAGGATATGCGCCGAAATGGCTGCGATCTGCTGGCCAATGTGAATGCGTGATGTATTGTGTAAAAAAACAAATCCATCTCACACGGAATAAATAAATCCCTGCGCCTTGAATATATGTGCGCGATATAAATTGCATGCATAAAATAAAAAATGAAAAAGATAAAAAAAAAGATAAATAAATCCCTGCGCTTAGAACTGTACCCACGGAATACGCGCGATATAAGCCTTATATTGATTGATTGATTGATTGATTGATAGTATTTTGCGTGTGATATTTTCCGAGTGTGATAAAACAAGTTAGAATGACAATAAATCGGAAAGACTTAGTTAGGGTTAGGGTGGGTGGCCGAGTGGTAACGCACTTGCGCTCGGAAGCGAGAGGTTGCGAGTTCGACCCTGGGTCAGGGCGTTAGCAATTTTCTCCCCCCTTTCCTAACCTAGGTGGTGGGTTCAAGTGCTAGTCTTTCGGATGAGACGAAAAACCGAGGTCTCTTCGTGTACACTACATTGGGGTGTGCACGTTAAAGATCCTACGATTGACAAAAGGGTCTTTCCTGGCAAAATTGTATAGGCATATATAAAAATGTCCACCAAAATACCCGTGTGACTTGGAATAATAGGCCGTGAAAAGTAGGATATGCGCCGAAATGGCTGCAATCTGCTGGCCGATGTGAATGCGTGATGTATTGTGTAAACAAATTCCATCTCACACGGCATAAATAAATCCCTGCGCCTTGAATATGTGCGCGATATAAATTGCATAAAATAAAAATAAAATAAAAAATAAATAAATCCCTGCGCTTAGAACTGTACCCACGGAATACGCGCGATATAAGCCTCATATTGATTGATTGATTGAAAGACTTAGTTATCGTACAGTAACAACATGTCATTTAATTACTTGATTTTGGGATAGTTTCGGAGCAGTTTTGAAAACATTATTGCATGGGTTCAGTCTCGTTTTCACGTCCAAATCGTCAGAAAACTGTCCAAAATGTAAGACAAATTCTGCAGACACAACTTTTCTGTCGGTGTCTGTGTGTCTGTTTATCTTTCTCTCTATGTCTCTCTTTGTCTGTCTGTCTGTTTGTTTCTTTTTTGTCTCTTTTTCTGTCTGTCTGTCTGTCTGTCTGTCTGTCTGTCTGTCTGTCTGTAAAGCTGTCATAACTGTTCCTTTTATTTCTATCTCTTTCCTTGTTGGCTCACGAAGTGTAGCCTATGCGATGCTAACTTTTGTCTGTCTGTGTGTGCGTGCGTGCGTGCGTGCGTGCGTATGTATGTATGTATGTATGTATGTCTGTGGTAGAAACTTTAACATTTGAAGACGTCATATTACATTGACGTCACATTATGACGTACGAGGGTTAGACGTCACGCGATGGAATTACTGAAAGTCTCGGTGATTGTTATTTTGAGCGGGCCGAGACTATTTGGCAGTCGTGTCCATGTAAGTAGGCTACATGCAGACAGACAGATCTAGATCTAGTGTCTCGCTTTCTTGCACAGTTTCACCTATGCTCTTTCTGTGTGTGTGTGTGTGTGTGTGTGTGTGTGTGTGTGTGTGTGTGTGTGTGTGTGTGTGTGTGTGTGTGTGTGTGTGTGTGTGTGTGTGTACTGTGTGTGTGTGTGTGTGACGGAGTGATTGAGTTTGTGTTACTGTTTGTCGATTTCTTACGTGAGCCTTGAAGGCTTCGCCTCTTGTTTTTGATTAGAATTTTGACTGTCTGCGGGATGAAAAAAAGAGCATTTTAGCATTTCTTATTTTGTTAGTGTTAAGATAAAGATCAATTCAATTCAATTTAATTCAATTCAATTCAATACAATTCTCTCTCCCTCATTCTCATTCTCATAAATCAGACTCAGTGTTTGTGTTATACTGCCTTGCTCTGCTGAGTGTGTGTGTCATACCGCTTTGCTCTGCTGAGTGTGTGTGTTTGTGTTAATTACGGTCTGTCTGTATATTCTTTTGTCTGTCCGTCTGTCACTCAAGGGTAAACCGGCACGGTTAGCCTAGTGGTAAGGCGTCCGCCCCGTGATCGGGAGGTCGTGGGTTCGAACCTCGGCCGGTGTCACGATTTCATCTTTCGCCTGTGTACATATTTCCCCCTCGATATTTACTCGAGACTGAAATGTTGTTTCCTGGTAAAATTAAGAAGGGAAATTATTTATGGACGAAAAGCATGTCAGTTTCTTGCATGTGAAGAAAATTGGTTGTGAAATTAAATAGATTTCACTCCCAAAATCGAATTCTTCGAAAACGTGTACCGAGTGGTTACGTCCCTTGAGTAAGAAGGGAAACATTTTAGGATGAATCAAATTTCTAAGTTAAATAAAATAATTGGTTGGACAAATTTGGCCCCATGAATGTAAGGTACACAAGGTCGCTCATCAGTACTATCGAAGGGTGTTTTTTTTGTTCAGTGTAGATTTTATACTAGATCAACGAGGCCGAAAATCGAAATATCAACACGGCGAAAGATAAAAACGTCACACCGGGTCATACCTAAGACTTTAAAATTGGCAATCTAGTGGCTGATCCACATCCCATTTTGGTGCAATCCCATTTTTGCCGCCGTCCCATTTTTTGCCCCATCCCATTTTCGCGACATTTCACAAGCCAAGCGTCATTTTATAAAATTTATAATTTTGAATGATTAATGAGATGAGGATGATTATAATGATGATGCTATGGATTTCCAATTTGGATTGAGACTACGTGACAGGGCATTTTACTAACATGTCATAACAAAAGCGCGACATCCCATTTTGACACCATATCCCATTTGGCCGCCATGCCGTTTCACCGTATTCCATTTATCCCCCATCCCATTGTCGTGACATTTCACAAGCCAAGCATCATTTTACTACCGTGTCATAACAGTAGCGCGTCATCCCATTTTGACACCATCCAATTTGGCCGCCATCACATTTTTTATTTATTCTTCTTGCCAAGCCTCACTATACTACTATACTGCGTTATTCAACTAGGAAGACATTCCGTTTACGCCAAATTCCATTTTTGCCACAATCCAAAATGGCGCGAAATAGAGATGGCGGCAAAATGGGATGACGGCAAAACGGCATGGCGACAAAATGGAATGTGGCGCTAGTGGTTTGACACGGTGGTAAAATGACACATGGCCTATGAAATGTCGCAAAAATGGGATGGGGGCAAAGTGGGATAACGGCCAAACGGGATTGCGCCAAAATGGGACGTGGAGCTAATGGTACATGACATGGTGGTAAAATGACACTTGGCCTGTAAAATGTCGCAAAATTGGGATGGGGCGAAATGGGCTAACGGCGAAACGGGATTGCGCCAAAATGAGATGTGGAGCTAATGGTACATGATATGGTGGTAAAATGACACTTGGCCTGAGAAATGTCGCCAAAATGGGATGGGGGCGAATTGGGATAACGGCGAAACAGGACTAATAGATCCCTTGACTTGGGGTAGTGCGACTCTGTCACTGCTAGCTTTCCACTCGGAGGAAGCGACCGGAATTTCCCAACGATGGGACATCCTAGTAATGAATTTTTTTATTTTTTTATTCTTAAAATTAACAGAGTCGCGCTACCCCAAAAGTCAAGGAATTTCGTGTTTGTCCCTTGACTTTGGAGATGACAAGAAAATATCGGGCGCAAAAACGTGATTTGTAAAATTTTTCACAACATATGTCGCCTCGCGCCATGTATGTGATGAAACCATTCATATAGCTCTGCGGGAGCTCTGCACTTTTGGACGTCCCCATTTCACTGCTGTACAGCAAACATCGTCCCCAAATACCTGTTTGTTTCTAAAAAATCACGCTGGAGGTTGCATTTTATGTAATAACCTCCTGAAATGAGTTTTGACACTTTAGAATGGCATGTAAAATGACACATGGCCTATGAAATGTCGCAAAAATGGGATGGGGCAAAATGGGATAACGGCCAAACGGGATTGCGCCAAAATGGGACGTGGAGCTAATGGTACATGACATGGTGGTAAAATGACACTTGGCCTGTAAAATGTCGCAAAAATGGGATGGGGGCGAAATGGGCTAACGGCGAAACGGGATTGCGCCAAAATGGGATGTGGAGCTAATGGTACATGATATGGTGGTAAAATGACACTTGGCCTGAGAAATGTCGCCAAAATGGGATGGGGGCGAATTGGGATAACGGCGAAAAAGGACTAATAGATCCCTTGACTTGGGGTAGTGCGACTCTGTCACTGCTAGCTTTCCACTCGGAGGAAGCGACCGGAATTTCCCAACGATGGGACATCCTAGTAATGAATTTTTTTTTTTTTAATTCTTAAAATTAACAGAGTCGCGCTACCCCAAAAGTCAAGGAATTTCGTGTTTGTCCCTTGACTTTGTAGATGACAAGAAAATATCGGGCGCAAAAACGTGATTTGTAAAATTTTTCACAACATATGTCGCCTCGCGCCATGTATGTGTTGAAACCATTCATATAGCTCTGCGGGAGCTCTGCACTTTTGGACGTCCCCATTTCACTGCTGTACAGCAAACATCGTCCCCAAATACCTGTTTGTTTCTAAAAAATCACGCTGGACGTTGCATTTTATGTAATAACCTCCTGAAATGAGTTTTGACACTTTAGAATGGCATTTAACGCTCATTGAAGTTTTAACAAGCTTTCTAACACCTAAAACATTCATAGCACCGATAACGTAATTGTAGCTCTGCACTTTGTGGCCACATACGTCCCCATTTGACTGCTGTACAGCAAACATCGTCCCCAAATGCCTGTTTTTCTAAAAATCACGCTGGAGGTTGCATTTTATGTAATAACCTCCTGAAATGAGTTTTCACACTTTAAAATGGCATTTAACGCTCATTGAAGTTTTAAGAAACTTTCTAACACGTAAAAAAAAAGAGACCCCAAAGGCCTGTGTTTTGAGCAAGATGGCATTTTGATACACAGCCGACCCCAAATGACTGTAAAACCACCTATGTGTTTGTGTGTGTGTGTGTGTGTGTGTGTGTGTGTGTGTGTGTGTGTGTGTGTGTGTGTGTGTGTGTGTGTGTGTGTGTTTATGGTGGGATAGCTCGACTCCCCCGCAAAATTTAGCGCTTTACTTGGACACATAATTTTAATTTGACGTCCAAATAAAACACGTCTTCAAAATCACTCCAAAATAATTATGGAGGCTTGAAATAATGTGTAATACATATAAATAATTGAATTTGCCTACATTTTCACAATTTAGCAAAATGTCGGGAAATAACACACATTTTGTTACTTTTTATATTTAGTCAAGTTTTGACTAAATATTTTAACATCGAGGGGGAATCGAAACGAGGGTCGTGGTGTATGTGCGTGTGTCTGTGTGTCTGTGTGTCTGTGTGTGTGTGTGTGTGTGTAGAGCGATTCAGACTAAACTACTGGACCGATCTTTATGAAATTTGACATGAGAGTTCCTGGGTATGAAATCCCCGAATGTTTTTTTCTTTTTTTTGATAAATGTCTTTGATGACGTCATATCCGGCTTTTCGTGAAAGTTGAGGCGGCACTGTCACGCCCTCATTTTTCAACCAAATTGGTTGAAAGTTTGGTCAAGTAATCTTCGACGAAGCTCGGATTTCGGTATTGCATTTCAGCTTGGTGGCTTAAAAATTAATTAATGACTTTGGTCATTAAAAATCTGAAAATTGTAAAAAAAAATAAAAATGTATCAAACGATCCAAATTTACGTTTATCTTATTTTCCATTATTTGCTGATTCCAAAAACATATAAATATGTTATATTCGGATTAAAAACAAGCTCTGAAAATTAAATATATAAAAATTATTATCAAATTTTTTTTTTCGAAATTAATTTAAAAACACTTTCATCTTATTCCTTGTTGGTTCCTGATTCCAAAAACATATAGATATAATATGTTTGGATTAAAAACACGCTCAGAAAGTTAAAACGAAGAGAGGTACAGAAAAGCGTGCTATCCTTCTCAGCGCAACGAATACCCCGCCCTTCTTGTCAATTCCACGTGCACTGCCTTTGCCACGGGCAGTGGAGTGACGATGCTACATACGGTCTTGCTGCGTTGCGTTGCGTTCAGTTTCATTCTGTGAGTTCGACAGCTACTTGACTAAATATTGTATTTTCGCTTTAGGCGACTTGTTGTGTTTTGTGTTTGTCCGGATACAACCTGAGTAACAATCCCTGTTCTCACACACTTTTTTTTCGCAGTTTAACATAATATGAGGTTGTTTTATTACTATGACATGAGCAATTTGCTTTTTAACTATATTTTGAATTTAGAACAGCTAGATTTTAAATTAAAACTAATATTTTTGTTGTTTTTACATTTAGTCAAGTTTTGACTAAATTTTTTAACGTAGAGGGGGGAATCGAGACGAGGGTCGTGGTGTATGTGCGTGCGTGTGTGTGTGTGTGTGTGTGTGTGTGTGTGTGTGTGTGTGTGTGTGTGTGTGTGTGTGTGTGTGTGTGTGTGTGTGTGTGTGTGTGTGTATAGAGCGATTCAGACTAAACTACTGGACCGATCTTTATGAAATTTAACATGAGAGTTCCTGGGTATGAAATCCCCGAACGTTTTTTTCATTTTTTTGATAAATGTCTTTGATGACGTCATATCCGGCTTTTCGTGAAAGTTGAGGCGGCACTGTCACGCCCTCATTTTTTAACCAAATTGGTTGAAATTTTGGTCAAGTAATCTTCGACGAAGCTCGGACTTCGGTATTGCATTTCAGCTTGGTGGCTTAAAAATTAATTAATGACTTTGGTCATTAAAAATCTGAAAATTGTAAAAAAAAAAAAAAAAATTATTTAACGATCTAAACTTACGTTTATTTTATTCTCCATCATTTTCTCATTCCAAAAACATATAAATATGTTATATTTGGATTAAAAACAAGCTCTGAAAATTAAAAATATAAAAATTATTATCAAAATTAAATTGTCGAAATCAATTTAAAAACACTTTCATCTTATTCCTTGTCGGTTCCTGATTCCAAAAACATATAGATATGATATGTTTGGATTAAAAACACGCTCAGAAAGTTAAAACAAAGAGAGGTACAGAAAAGCGTGCTATCCTTCTTAGCGCAACTACTACCCCGCTCTTCTTGTCAATTTCACTGCCTTTTCCATGAGCGGTGGACTGACGATGCTACGAGTACATACGGTCTTGCTGAAAAATGGCATTGCGTTCAGTTTCATTCTGTGAGTTCGACAGCTACTTGACTAAATGTTGTATTTTCGCCTTACGCGACTTTATTTATTTATTTTATTTTATTTACGAGGATTTATATCGCTTGTTATGTTTGCTGATATATATTGGATTTTATGCTTTTGTATCAGTCAGGTTTTGTAAATCAAGCTCAGTTTTTAGAAAAAAAATCTTCTCTCAGAACTTTGATATTAAAAAAAAAGTAAATGTTGTGGTAGTAGTGGTTTTTGTTGTTTATTTTGTTCTCCAAGGCTCCATATTCCTTCAAAATACATGTATTATCATTCTGCTACCATGTTGTGCTGGTTCCTTTCTAACTTACACCAAAAAATGTAAGTAACCTGTTCTTTTTTCTTTTTTTTTAAAACACTTTTGCCTTTAAATCACACCCTAGCCTGTGTATGCTACAGTGGAACCCCTGTCTCAAGACTATATTTTAAAACATAAGGTCATAACATTTATCATATATTTGGGATCAGCTCGTTACTCCCCCGGCTCGTTACTCCCCCGGCTCTTTCTTTCTTTCTTTATTTGGTGTTTAACGTCGTTTTCAACCACGAAGGTTATATCGCGACGGGGAAAGGGAGATCAAACACCTCAGAGCTGGAACATTTCGTTTTTGCCGCATAACATGAAGATTTCACCACTTTGATGCATCCACTGATAGGAAGTGTTAATTATATGCTATTCTATCATCAGGAGTACATATTTCATTTATACGGGCCTTATATTGTCCGTTTTGCGAATTGCGTCAGAGCTGGAACAAACCTAAGCTCCGCCCATTTTGCTATTGCTCAGAGCTGGCACATCGATTAAACTAGTTAATTAATTTTGAGAGAAATCTAGAAGCAATCTGAAAAATGTTTTGACGCCAAAACATTGCTTTTACATTGGCCCAGCTCCCCATTAGGGTTTGGGTGTTCTGTGTTAGTCTGTATCGAGCATAACCCCGAACATGCGCACAAATCTCCACTTTTTGACATAAAGGATCAATTATTGCGATATGTATATATATATATATATATATATATATATATATATATATATATATATTCATTGTAGCATCTAGTTGCCTACATTTGGTAATACCCAAAGCATTTGTGAACGTTTCAAACCAAAAAGTATAGTGGAACTCTGCTTTAGACACCTAGTCTTTTCATGCTCAAAAAAAATAAAAAAAATACCCTTCCCTTACCCTACCTCCCCGGTTTTGTAAAGAAAATCTGGCCTGAAGTCTTTTCATGCGCAAAAAAACCCCACAAAAACAAAAACATTCTAAGCTTTCTGTCTGTGGCGGTTTGTAATTTGAATAACGACATCCAATAAAGTCTACCAATTACGTTATTCCTTTCTAAGCTCTCTGTCTCTGACGGATACATTTGAATAACGACATCCAATAAAGTTTACCAACAGCTGCGAAAACTTTTATAAGAAACTTGAAAACTCATCAAAAGGAATGAGTTGCACCTTGGGTCATTTCGGTCCTGAATTTCCCGACCGGAGCCAGGCAAAGTAGGAAAACAATACAACGTAATTCCTTTCTAAGCTTTCTGTCTCTGACGGATTGCATTTGAATAACGACATCCAATAAAGTCTACCAACTATCAGCTGCGGAGACATTTGTCTCAAAAAAATACGCCGAGAGGCGTTAAAGTTCCCCTTGGTTTGTCCCTGTCAAAAAAAAAAAAATTGGGATTACTGGTAGCTTTTTTGTACTACCTCGCATATGTAACGCCATTTTGATAAAGTTGATAGTATTTACAGCTTTCCGGTCATAATTATGTCCGGCTATCACTCACTTTTAGGTGGCAGATGTCCAGATATAACACGTGTTTCAGAATCTCTATTTTTGGGTGTGTAACTTTCAATAATGAGTGGGTTTTTTTTAAATCTCAAAAAGTATTCTTAAAGTCTAACACATGTTTACACTCGCACTCCGTGTCTGTAGCTTTAGAAATAAACCAGTCCAGATAAAACACATATTTCTTTGCGGCAAATGTCCAGATATCCCCCCCTCAGACACGTATGTGTGTGTGTGTGTATGTGTGTGTGTGCGTGTATTTGCGTGTGTGCGTGTTTTAATGCGTGCGTGTGTGCGAGCATGCGTGTTAGTATGTGTGTGTGCGTTTGGTAGTGTGCGTATGTGTGTGTGTGTGTGTGTGTGTGTGTGTGTGTGTGTGCGTGTGTGTGTGTGTGTGTGTGTGTCTGTCTGCAGGGGCGGATCCTGTGGGGGGGGGGGGGGGGTCGGGGGGGGGGGGGGGGGGTTCGGGGTTTCCCCTTTGCCTAAAAAATCAAACAAAATTGAAAATAAAGAAAAACTGATGGCTCAGATTGCACCAGATTGCTCCATGTGTATCTATATTTTCCGGGTGGGCATGCCCCCGGACCCCCCCCCCCCCCCCCCACCATAGGAGCCCGCCTTTGTCTTCTACGTGACTGTTTTGGTAAGAAATTGGGTAATTTGCTGGCTCAGGTTGTACCAGATCTGTCAATATTCATTTGTTTTGATCCAAATGTTTCTTCTTAAATGGAATAGGATCAAAAGACTGCAGGCGAGAACAAAATGACAATTAAAGTGTACTCACAAATACGAGAAACACTTGACGAACAATTAAAATGTACTCACCAGTACGAGCAAAAACACCTGACGAACAATACAAACAGACCGGTTTTGACAAATAGTCTTTGTCAGTTACACTTAAAACAAGGAGAGGCGACAGACAGAGAGAGGCGACAGACAGAGAAAGGAAAAGAAGAAATCAGCCAAGAAGAGGACAGACAGCAAATAACGCTAGACTAAAACAGAACAAAGTGTCGGAACAGGGTCAGACTATCGACTTTTGTTCCTAGACTAAAAAAGAACAAAGTCTCGGAACAGGGTCAGACTATCGACTTTTGTTCCTAGACTAATAAAGAACAAAGTCTCGGAACAGGGTCAGACTATCGACTTTTGTTCCTAGACTAAAAAAGAACAAAGTCTCGGAACAGGGTCAGACTATCGACTTTTGTTCCTAGACTAAAAAAGAACAAAGTCTCGGAACAGGGTCAGACTATCGACTTTTGTTCCTAGACTAATAAAGAACAAAGTCTCGGAACAGGGTCAGACTATCGACTTTTGTTCCTAGACTAAAAAAGAACAAAGTCTCGGAACAGGGTCAGACTATCGACTTTTGTTCCTAGACTAATAAAGAACAAAGTCTCGGAACAGGGTCAGACTATCGACTTTTGTTCCTAGACTAAAACAGAACAAAGTCTCGGAACAGGGTCAGACTATCGACTTTTGTTCCTAGACTAATAAAGAACAACGTCTCGGAACAGGGTCAGACTATCGACTTTTGTTCCTAGACTAATAAAGAACAAAGTCTCGGAACAGGGTCAGACTATCGACTTTTGTTCCTAGACTAATAAAGAACAAAGTCTCGGAACAGGGTCAGACTATCGACTTTTGTTCCTAGACTAAAAAAGAACAACGTCTCGGAACAGGGTCAGACTATCGACTTTTGTTCCTAGACTAAAAAAGAACAACGTCTCGGAACAGGGTCAGACTATCGACTTTTGTTCCTAGACTAAAAAAGAACAAAGTCTCGGAACAGGGTCAGACTATCGACTTTTGTTCCTAGACTAAAAAAGAACAAAGTCTCGGAACAGGGTCAGACTATCGACTTTTGTTCCTAGACTAAAAAAGAACAAAGTCTCGGAACAGGGTCAGACTATCGACTTTTGTTCCTAGACTAATAAAGAACAAAGTCTCGGAACAGGGTCAGACTATCGACTTTTGTTCCTAGACTAAAAAAGAACAACGTCTCGGAACAGGGTCAGACTATCGACTTTTGTTCCTAGACTAAAAAAGAACAACGTCTCGGAACAGGGTCAGACTATCGACTTTTGTTCCTAGACTAAAAAAGAACAAAGTCTCGGAACAGGGTCAGACTATCGACTTTTGTTCCTAGACTAATAAAGAACAAAGTCTCGGAACAGGGTCAGACTATCGACTTTTGTTCCTAGACTAATAAAGAACAAAGTCTCGGAACAGGGTCAGACTATCGACTTTTGTTCCTAGACTAAAAAAGAACAAAGTCTCGGAACAGGGTCAGACTATCGACTTTTGTTCCTAGACTAAAAAAGAACAAAGTCTCGGAACAGGGTCAGACTATCGACTTTTGTTCCTAGACTAAAACAGAACAAAGTCTCGGAACAGGGTCAGACTATCGACTTTTGTTCCTAGACTAATAAAGAACAAAGTCTCGGAACAGGGTCAGACTATCGACTTTTGTTCCTAGACTAATAAAGAACAAAGTCTCGGAACAGGGTCAGACTATCGACTTTTGTTCCTAGACTAAAAAAGAACAAAGTCTCGGAACAGGGTCAGACTATCGACTTTTGTTCCTAGACTAAAAAAGAACAACGTCTCGGAACAGGGTCAGACTATCGACTTTTGTTCCTAGACTAAAAAAGAACAAAGTCTCGGAACAGGGTCAGACTATCGACTTTTGTTCCTAGACTAAAAAAGAACAACGTCTCGGAACAGGGTCAGACTATCGACTTTTGTTCCTAGACTAAAAAAGAACAACGTCTCGGAACAGGGTCAGACTATCGACTTTTGTTCCTAGACTAAAAAAGAACAAAGTCTCGGAACAGGGTCAGACTATCGACTTTTGTTCCTAGACTAAAAAAGAACAAAGTCTCGGAACAGGGTCAGACTATCGACTTTTGTTCCTAGACTAAAAAAGAACAAAGTCTCGGAACAGGGTCAGACTATCGACTTTTGTTCCTAGACTAATAAAGAACAAAGTCTCGGAACAGGGTCAGACTATCGACTTTTGTTCCTAGACTAAAAAAGAACAAAGTCTCGGAACAGGGTCAGACTATCGACTTTTGTTCCTACACTAAAAAAGAACAAAGTCTCGGAACAGGGTCAGACTATCGACTTTTGTTCCTAGACTAAAACAGAACAAAGTCTCGGAACAGGGTCAGACTATCGACTTTTGTTCCTAGACTAATAAAGAACAAAGTCTCGGAACAGGGTCAGACTATCGACTTTTGTTCCTAGACTAATAAAGAACAAAGTCTCGGAACAGGGTCAGACTATCGACTTTTGTTCCTAGACTAATAAAGAACAAAGTCTCGGAACAGGGTCAGACTATCGACTTTTGTTCCTAGACTAAAAAAGAACAAAGTCTCGGAACAGGGTCAGACTATCGACTTTTGTTCCTAGACTAAAAAAGAACAAAGTCTCGGAACAGGGTCAGACTATCAACTTTTGTTCCTAGACTAAAACAGAACAAAGTCTCGGAACAGGGTCAGACTATCGACTTTTGTTCCTAGACTAAAAAAGAACAAAGTTTCGGAACAGGGTCAGACTATCGACTTTTGTTCCTAGACTAAAACAGAACAAAGTCTCGGAACAGGGTCAGACTATCGACTTTTGTTCCTAGACTAATAAAGAACAAAGTCTCGGAACAGGGTCAGACTATCGACTTTTGTTCCTAGACTAATAAAGAACAAAGTCTTGGAACAGGGTCAGACTATCGACTTTTGTTCCTAGACTAATAAAGAACAAAGTCTCGGAACAGGGTCAGACTATCGACTTTTGTTCCTAGACTAAAAAAGAACAAAGTCTCGGAACAGGGTCAGACTATCGACTTTTGTTCCTAGACTAATAAAGAACAAAGTCTCGGAACAGGGTCAGACTATCGACTTTTGTTCCTAGACTAATATAGAACAAAGTCTCGGAACAGGGTCAGACTATCGACTTTTGTTCCTAGACTAATAAAGAACAAAGTCTCGGAACAGGGTCAGACTATCGACTTTTGTTCCTAGACTAATAAAGAACAACGTCTCGGAACAGGGTCAGACTATCGACTTTTGTTCCTAGACTAAAAAAGAACAAAGTCTCGGAACAGGGTCAGACTATCGACTTTTGTTCCTAGACTAATAAAGAACAAAGTCTCGGAACAGGGTCAGACTATCGACTTTTGTTCCTAGACTAAAAAAGAACAACGTCTCGGAACAGGGTCAGACTATCGACTTTTGTTCCTAGACTAAAAAAGAACAACGTCTCGGAACAGGGTCAGACTATCGACTTTTGTTCCTAGACTAAAAAAGAACAAAGTCTCGGAACAGGGTCAGACTATCGACTTTTGTTCCTAGACTAATAAAGAACAAAGTCTCGGAACAGGGTCAGACTATCGACTTTTGTTCCTAGACTAATAAAGAACAAAGTCTCGGAACAGGGTCAGACTATCGACTTTTGTTCCTAGACTAAAAAAGAACAAAGTCTCGGAACAGGGTCAGACTATCGACTTTTGTTCCTAGACTAAAAAAGAACAAAGTCTCGGAACAGGGTCAGACTATCGACTTTTGTTCCTAGACTAAAACAGAACAAAGTCTCGGAACAGGGTCAGACTATCGACTTTTGTTCCTAGACTAATAAAGAACAAAGTCTCGGAACAGGGTCAGACTATCGACTTTTGTTCCTAGACTAATAAAGAACAAAGTCTCGGAACAGGGTCAGACTATCGACTTTTGTTCCTAGACTAAAAAAGAACAAAGTCTCGGAACAGGGTCAGACTATCGACTTTTGTTCCTAGACTAAAAAAGAACAACGTCTCGGAACAGGGTCAGACTATCGACTTTTGTTCCTAGACTAAAAAAGAACAAAGTCTCGGAACAGGGTCAGACTATCGACTTTTGTTCCTAGACTAAAAAAGAACAACGTCTCGGAACAGGGTCAGACTATCGACTTTTGTTCCTAGACTAAAAAAGAACAACGTCTCGGAACAGGGTCAGACTATCGACTTTTGTTCCTAGACTAAAAAAGAACAAAGTCTCGGAACAGGGTCAGACTATCGACTTTTGTTCCTAGACTAAAAAAGAACAAAGTCTCGGAACAGGGTCAGACTATCGACTTTTGTTCCTAGACTAAAAAAGAACAAAGTCTCGGAACAGGGTCAGACTATCGACTTTTGTTCCTAGACTAATAAAGAACAAAGTCTCGGAACAGGGTCAGACTATCGACTTTTGTTCCTAGACTAAAAAAGAACAAAGTCTCGGAACAGGGTCAGACTATCGACTTTTGTTCCTACACTAAAAAAGAACAAAGTCTCGGAACAGGGTCAGACTATCGACTTTTGTTCCTAGACTAAAACAGAACAAAGTCTCGGAACAGGGTCAGACTATCGACTTTTGTTCCTAGACTAATAAAGAACAAAGTCTCGGAACAGGGTCAGACTATCGACTTTTGTTCCTAGACTAATAAAGAACAAAGTCTCGGAACAGGGTCAGACTATCGACTTTTGTTCCTAGACTAATAAAGAACAAAGTCTCGGAACAGGGTCAGACTATCGACTTTTGTTCCTAGACTAAAAAAGAACAAAGTCTCGGAACAGGGTCAGACTATCGACTTTTGTTCCTAGACTAAAAAAGAACAAAGTCTCGGAACAGGGTCAGACTATCAACTTTTGTTCCTAGACTAAAACAGAACAAAGTCTCGGAACAGGGTCAGACTATCGACTTTTGTTCATAGACTAAAAAAGAACAAAGTTTCGGAACAGGGTCAGACTATCGACTTTTGTTCCTAGACTAAAACAGAACAAAGTCTCGGAACAGGGTCAGACTATCGACTTTTGTTCCTAGACTAATAAAGAACAAAGTCTCGGAACAGGGTCAGACTATCGACTTTTGTTCCTAGACTAATAAAGAACAAAGTCTCGGAACAGGGTCAGACTATCGACTTTTGTTCCTAGACTAATAAAGAACAAAGTCTCGGAACAGGGTCAGACTATCGACTTTTGTTCCTAGACTAAAAAAAGAACAAAGTCTCGGAACAGGGTCAGACTATCGACTTTTGTTCCTAGACTAATAAAGAACAAAGTCTCGGAACAGGGTCAGACTATCGACTTTTTTTCCTAGACTAATATAGAACAAAGTCTCGGAACAGGGTCAGACTATCGACTTTTGTTCCTAGACTAATAAAGAACAAAGTCTCGGAACAGGGTCAGACTATCGACTTTTGTTCCTAGACTAATAAAGAACAAAGTCTCGGAACAGAGTCAGACTATCGACTTTTGTTCCTAGACTAATAAAGAACAAAGTCTCGGAACAGGGTCAGACTATCGACTTTTGTTCCTAGACTAATAAAGAACAAAGTCTCGGAACAGGGTCAGACTATCGACTTTTGTTCCTAGACTAATAAAGAACAAAGTCTCGGAACAGGGTCAGACTATCGACTTTTGTTCCTAGACTAATAAAGAACAAAGTCTCGGAACAGGGTCAGACTATCGACTTTTGTTCCTAGACTAATAAAGAACAAAGTCTCGGAACAGGGTCAGACTATCGACTTTTGTTCCTAGACTAATAAAGAACAAAGTCTCGGAACAGGGTCAGACTATCGACTTTTGTTCCTGGACTTTGTTTTTTTTTAGTCCAGCGTTACTGGTCTATATTGGGACAGGTAATGGTAATACGCTGAAGATATGGTGTGATACTTTGATTCGAACAAGCCCGCTGTGGCTGTCTTCTTCGACACACCAGCATTGGGTTTGTCTCGTCAAAGTATCGAAATACGATCATGATAATCAGAGACGAGAGATGATGCATGCGTGTCTTCGTGTTTTCCAAGCCCTGAGACTTTCGCTGTGAACGTGGGATCTTTTTCGTGCGCATGTGTGCACACGGGGGTGTTCGGACACCGAAGAGAGTCTGCACAAAGTCAAGTTGACTCTGAGAAATAAATCTCTCGCCGAACGTGGGGATCGAACCCACGCTGATAGCGACCAACTGGACACGGAGACAGACTGACAGACAGACAGACAGACAGACAGAGGGAGGGAGATTTTTTTAAATGAATACATTATTAGAAAATATAAAAAAAACAAAAGTAAATAAATACGTTTTAGAAAAAAAATAATTAAAAAGAAATTAAATGAATGAATTAATTAAAAAAAATGACCGAGCTCTTTACACGTGGTGACACTTTGAACTGTAGGAACAGTTGGGACGGGTGAATTCGGGCTGCATGTTCAAAATTGTAGCCATTCCCTGCCCGTTCCAAATGAACGGTTATGGAACATTATTACGTTGGCAACGGAACTCATGGATTGTTCATAGAACTGAACGCAATGGTAACGCAACGCTAGTGCTCTCACACACTGGGTTGTCATACTCGCATTAAACACATCCGTTCCCAGCTGTCCTGAAGACGGCTGCCACTATGGTCAGACGCTGCTCAAAGATGCCAAAAACGGTCGTTTGCGCACGGATGTGTGGAATGGGGGTATAAGCAAGGCAACGTTAACACAGTCAATATGCATAGTCAGCGATCACTACGGGCCAGCCATCTTTGCTGCAACGGATCGTGAACTCCGATCAATACAGTGTCCAAAGCAAAGGGTATCACATTAACATGATTAAGCGCACACTGCATAACATACTCATCAGAGTTAAGTTGTTGGTCGCGATGGCAGGTAAAAGCCGGTCAACCACGTGCCATTGCTTCGACTCGCTTTGAAAAGCTTGACCCCATGTCAAGGGCGCTTGCTGTGTCACACCGCTTACAAATCCTGACAGAAGTTTTCCGGAAACACGTCTACCCTTAATCAATTTCATGCATTTATTGTTTAAACAGCCTTACTCCGCAACGCAATTTTCCTTATTTTTGTAAGGACAATCACACCTTGTGTCTGGACTGCGGAGCCTGAATTACGCACACACGCACGGACGCAAATAATCGAATACCAAACACACGCGCGCACGGACACAAATACTCGAATACCAAACACACGCACGGACACAAATACTCGAATACCAAACACACACGCACGGACACAAATACTCGAATACCAAACACACACGCACGGACACAAATACTCGATTACCAAACACACACGCACGGACACAAATACTCGATTACCAAACACAAACAGAGGGACACAAATCCTTGATTACCAAACACACACGCACGGACACAAATACTCCATTACCAAACACAAACACACGGACCCAAATAATCGATTACCAAACACACAAACACAATCTCATATTTTCGCAATTTTTGACACCGCAGACACAACACTTAATACATTCTTGTCCATTTATGTATTGTAAGAATTCGTGCCAAAAGTAAATGTTAAATTTGCTGTGCCACAGATTTTTTGTTTGTTTGTTTGCTTAACGCCCAGCCGACCACGAGGGGCCATATCAGGGCGGTGCTGCTTTGACATATAACGTGCGCCACACACAAGACAAAAGTCGCAGCACAGGCTTCATGTCTCACCCAGTCACATTATTCTGACACCGGACCAACCAGTCCTAGCACTAACCCCATAATGCCAGACGCCAGGCGGAGCAGCCACTAGATTGCCAATTTTAAAGTCTTAGGTATGACCCGGCCGGGGTTCGAACCCACGACTTCCCGATCACGGGGCGGACGCCTTTACCACTAGGCCAACCGTGCCGGTTTTGTGCCACAGATTAATATACAGTTAAACAAACAAATACCAAGTGTCTTATATAATGTTATTATTTATCGATTAAAAAGGCACGCTTAAGCGTCTTCCCAAACTTTAAAAAAAAAAAAAAAACGATCTCGTATTTCTCACCAAAAATGTGCCGGACCTCCTCTACGTATCTTCCCACGCCCCTGGTGTATGCACGCGAAAAAAACCTACACGGATGTGTATATAACCAGGCGCTTCTTTTGTTGGTGATACATGAACTTCACGATGACGATGAAAGCAAAAGCAGCAGTATTGTTGGTGGCAATGACGATGATGATGGTTGGTATGACTACGGCGAATAAGCGTGAAGTGCGTTCCCTTCGCCGTGGTCGTAGAGCAACGTGCTCTAGTAGCGAACAAGGTACGTAGACAGAAAGAAAACAAACTTTTTTTTCTCAATATGTTTACAAATTGTATGTTTGTTGAATTTGCTGATGGACATTTTGGCAATTAATATAATGTGGTTTATTTGCTTATTTTCAATTTGATTCTTTTCATTAACTTTATAACCAAATAGGACATCTTGTTCACCCAAAATAATGATTATGCCAATATGAATGAATATAGAAAGAAAGAAAACATGACAAAAGGGAATAAAGACAGAAAGAGTATTATAAACAAAATATAAAAGAAAGACAGAGAAAGGAAGGAAGGAAGGAAGGACGGAAGGAAGGACGAAGCAAAGAAAGATGGCAAAAAATA